>NW_006399954.1:3366820-3371209 GCF_000299155.1 Elephantulus edwardii
TTATGGGGTATTTCATTAGGTTTTGGTATTCTCCTAAAGCTACAACTATGTCTGGCTTTTATTTCCATTTCTCTTCTCCCTGCCTCTCATCTTCCACTAACCCTAGGAAGAGAATGCTGTTCTTTGAATTCTTGATCAGAAATGGAAGGTGATAAGAGGTCAAATGAGTGTTAAACAGTGTATTCATGATTAAAAAATAATCTTTTTATTATTATTAATTTAAATGAAAATTTACAGAGACTCTGGATTTCCATTCATTCATTGTTGCACTTTTCTCCCCACCCAACCCTCTCCCTTCCCCCGCCAGTACACTTTCATTGTTTTACAATCCCTCTGCCCAGGTCAACTCCACTATGCAGCCTTTGCTCTAGACTCCCATCATGATAAAAATACCTAATCCCTTTAAAACAGTTTTCTCCTTCATCTGTTTCAATGCAGCATACATTATTTAACTCATCTTTCTCAGTCCCCCTGCAACCCCGATGTCAGTCCTGTTTTACAATAGTGGCACCATGCAGTATTTGTCCTTTTGTGACAGAGATACTTCACTCAGCATAATGTCCTCCAGGGTCACCCATTTTGACTAATATTGCATAAGTTCCTTGTTTTTCAATGCAGCGCAATATTCCATTGTGTGAATATATCAGAGCTTCTGTATCCATTTGTTTGTAGATGGGCACTTAGGTTGTTTCCAATTCCTTGCTAATTGTGAACAAAGCTGCTATAAACATGGGTGTGTATATATCTGCTTGGGTGGCAGCTATGTCTTTTTTTTTTTATCACACATGTAGGAAAAGCCCAAGAAGAACTTGGACAGGATCTCTGATCCTCCAAAAACCTTTTAGATTGCCACAACAATATACTGAAATCTGGATTCTAAAGTGCACAACTCAGTCTAGAATATTACACTTGATCAATAGAAACCTCTTTATTTGAACAATAGTTTTATTATCTAGTTGTACATTATGAATGATGTGTTATATTCCAGCCTGTTCCAAAGCACACAATTTTGTTTACTCTTTTATAAATTACCAATAACACACAGGTGCCAGTGAGTGTGTTCCAACTATTCATGGCTCCATGTGTGCGAGAGCAGAACTATGATCTATGGGGTCTGATTTCCCTAATAGATCACCTAGTCTTCCTTTGAGACTCCTCTGAGTGGATTCCATCCTTGAACCTTTCAAACAGTAGCTACGTTATTGTTGTTGTTATGTGCCGTCGAGTCGCCTGCGACTCATAGCGACCCTATGTACAACAGCCCTAAATTCTGCTCTGTCCTGTGCCAATCGCACTGTCTCTGACACTCCCATCCCAATTATCCCAGTCACTGAATCAATCCACCTCATAGAGGGCCTTCCTCTCCTGCGCTGTCCCTCCACCCTCCCAAGCATGATGTCCCTCTCTAAGGACCAGTCTCTCCTCACAACATGTCCAAAGTATGTTAGACAGAGCCTCAGAATCCTTGCCTCCAAGGAGCCACCCTGTTTAACCCTTTCCAGGACAAATCTGTTTGTTTTCCTAGCAGTCCATGGTATTCTCAATACTCTTCTCCAGCACCACAGCTCAAAGGCATCAATTCTCCTTCTATCCTCCTTGGTGTCCAACTCTCTGATGCATAACAAGTGATTGCAAAAACCATGGCCTGTATCAGACGCACCTTAGTCTCCAGAGAGACACCATTGCTCTTCAGCACTTTGGAGAGGTCCCTAACAGCAGACTTTCCCATGGCAATGCGCCTTTTAATTTCCTGGCTGCTGGTGCCAAGACTGTTGAGTATGGAGCCAAGCAAACTAAAGCTGTGTACAATCTCAATCTCTTCACCATCCATCCTGATGCTGCCAATTGGTCCAGTGGTGAGAATCTTTGTCTTCTTGACATTGAGCCTCAATCCATATTGTAGGCTGCAGTCCTTGACACTCTGCAGCAGGCGCTTCAGATCCTCCTCAGTTTCAGCAAGCAGGGTTGTGTCATCAGCATAACGCAGATTGTTGCTCATTAGCATAAGATAATCACATAGAAAAAGACAAGGGAAAAGGAAGGAAGCTTAGAAAATCCCCACCGTGTTCAAGATGTCCACAAGTTTGGGCTCTAAATACCTTGAAAGTGTATCAATGTAAATTTTAAAAGATCTAATAAAAAATTTGGGAGCAAGAGTGGCGACTACTTCTATAATTGCCTGCCTCCGGGAAATCTATGAACTTGTAGAAACGATCAAAGTTATTCAAATGTTCAAGTCTTTCATTCATAGAGTCTCTATGAGTCATCGATGACTCAACAGCACTTAACAAAAACAATAATAAAAGAAAGATTAGTTTCTTAAATAAATAATAAGAAAATTATTTAACTTATTGACAACTCATCAAATAGAGATAAACTGATCTGACCTCTCTTACCGGTCTCTAACAAACAGAAAAAAATAGCAATAATCAAGTACATGGACATGTTTTCTGAACTTTCATTTCCACTTTCCTCATATTTAAAGAGGGCGAGAAAGTACACATTTTTGATCTTCTTCACAGAGACATTGTGAAAGCCAGACAAGATGATAAATGTGAAAATGCTTTGAATACCATAAAACCATGTCATTACTATTAATATTATTATTACTCAGTTAAGTCATTTTTTTTAGATTTTCTTGCTGCTCTTTGAACATCAAAGCCAGATTGAGATTCAGGATTAATCTATGAATTCTTCGCTCCCATCAGATATTCCAGGTAATTGAAAGTTGATGTATGATTCCATTTGTAAAAACAGGAAGAGTAACTCTGACACTGACTTACAGAGTTCTCTGTAAAATAAATGGACCTTTGACAAGTTCAAGATAATGAGACTGGAGGGTAGAGTGGAGGTAAGGAAATACTTGTTTCAACTTGTGTTTCTGTAGCTAGTGTAATGTTTTTACAGAACAAAAACACAACATAGTAGTTTCTTTGAAAAATGGTCTAAATTTTTTTCCTCCCCAGTCCTCCTGTCTTCTGCATACATCTCTGCTGTTTTTGTTAGTTTCTTTCAGGTCAATTTTAATTCTTAATGGCCCGACCTAAGTATAATAGAATTGAGAAATAGGGTTGTTCCTGGCTATGATCTTTTGGATGGAGTCCTGGTAGCATAATCTGTAGGGAGTTTTGCTGCTAACTCAAAGGCTGAGCTTCTCTGGCAGTTCAAATCCACCATGCAGCTCCAAGGAATAGGAAGTCCTCTCTGTGCAATTTGTAGCTTTGGAAACCCACTGGAGGGTCAGCTGTAAGTTGTTCCTGACTCAAGTTCAATGAGCAAAAGGGTGATGATCATTTGGAAGTATTCTCTAGGCTGCTCTTCCTTGGTGTCTCTGGATGAGTTTGAACTGCAAATCCAGTTAGTAGTTCAGCAGCTCACCGTTTGTCCCACTCCAGGTCTCCTATGCATTTCTGACACTTGTAAAATCACACTACTATAACAGAGGGATGTTAGGAAGAGGAAAGACTGCAGGTTCTGCATTTCCTTCTAGTGTCAAGGTCTCAACCACAAGAACAAAATAGAAACTCTAAGAGAAGCCAGAGAAATGGCCACGCTGGTAAATAGTTCTAATGAATGCATAGATTTAAAGCCTTGTTTATGTTGAGATTTATTTAGTAAGTGCACCTGGAGTCTAAACACTGGAACAAAAGGTTTCTGCCCTGGCTTAATATCTCTAAAGTCCTTGTGAGTTTTAAAAGACACAGAGTTGCTTTATTCACTTATGATCCAAAGTTACGTTTCATAGACTTGGATAAAGCAGTATTAATAAAACACCTACCTATACAACACAGCAGATCATTGAGTAAGTAGCTTTTAGCTTTGCCTCCAGTCAAATGATGTTGAAAAATTATCCCTAGTGAAGGCAGACCAAAACAAAATATCTCTTCCAGTGGCCCATTGGTTGCATTCTTTCTGCATTTACCCATAACCTACCAGGCTTCACAGAATTCTTCTTTAACTGTTATTATATCTTCAAATAGAAAGTTACTGAATATATTTCAGATGTCTCAAAAATCTACAGTTTTCTAAAAATAATCTTTATTTATTTACTCTTTTGTTCATCAGTGAAAACTTATAATCTAACCAAATAATAATATGTAAAAACATAAAAAAGATTACATGCAAGTCTCTTGTTTCAACAAAGAACTAAGAATTTTAGTTGCTAATTGAAAGTTGAAAGGTTCAGATCTATCCAGAGAGACTTTAGGAAAACAAGATCTGATGAAGATTTTCAGAAAAAATCAGCCACCGAAAACCTCATGGAGTTCAATTTTACTCGCATATGCATAAGGTTGTCATGAGCTAAAAGGAACTTCAGTGCAACTAGTTTTGTTTAAATCTTTGGGCGGAAAAACTCAAACCCAAAACAAATTCTCTCCTGATCTCTCT
>NW_006399954.1:3371436-3372763 GCF_000299155.1 Elephantulus edwardii
CACACACACACACACACACACACACACTCATATACCAAAAACTCCCACTCCTTATATAAATGTCATTTGTGCTAAGGTAAACAGAGGAAATAGTAAACTTTTGAACTATTAGAAAATAATTAAGAGGAAATAATTATTATCAAATAATTGGCAGAAGAAATAGCAAATAGTTGAAATATTAGGAATATGATTTCTACTAGTCCTTTTCTCCTCAATGTCCTCTTACTAGTGAATCTGCCAACAGCATTCCATTCAAGTTAGTGCTGCAAAGCTATGGCTTTCATCCTTTGGAGCCCTACATGTTCCCTTATTGGAGATGGATATCATCACCAGATAAGAAAGGGCCACTAATGCTAATCCAATGACTAATGTCACTGGATGTCTACACTCAATCAAATCATAGAAGTTCTGCATAATCAGAGATTACAGAAGTTAGTTTTCCTCCTTGCCAAGGTTTTCTTTTATAAAACCCCAAATAATGTTTTGTGCTTAAACATTGTAAAGTTTGGAAATACTTTTATAATGTCAAAATACTTTTGGAAGGTCATTGCTTTATCTTCTAATATTCACTGCTTGAACCAATGACCTACCACCAAGCACTGAGCACATAGAAGATACCTTGTTGATATTGTCTTGTCAGATGTGTCCACAGTTATTGAGGAAGTGGAAAACATGGAACTTCAGCTTCTAGACCTTGCACACTGTCTGCTTCTGAGATGTCATTGCTTAAGAGAGCCTCCGAGGAGCTGTAACTGATACTGTCTGGTATGAGACAGTTAGTAAAGCCGTCAGATATAGCAACTACTTAGCAAAGGAGCCCAGTGATTGTTTGGACTAAGTGCAGGGCTGCTAACAGAAAGTTTGGAGTTTTTAGTCCACTATGTGCCCCTCTGAAGCCAATTGAAGCAGACGGCTTCCTTGAAGATTACAACTTCAGAAACTAGATTGTTGTTGCTATTGTTGAGTATTATCTAATCAGAACTCGTTTATAGCTGGATTATGAGCTCTAAAATGCAAGTGGATTTTATTGGAAAGAAACTGCACTGCAATCCAGAAAGTACATGGTTTGAGGAGAAGGATGGACAATCTCCTCTCCCGTGATTTACACCGGAGGATCAGCTATGGGTCAGTTACAACTCTACGTATACAAAACCAACAAATCATATGGGAGGAGATTTTCCATCCTACCCTAATGGAGCTGCAGCTGTGGATTTTCCATACCTTTTCAACATATATGCAGAGCAGATTATCCGAGAAGCTGGGCTCTATGAGGAGAATTGTGGCATCAGGATTGGTGGAAGATCTATTAACAATCTGCGTTAGGCAG
>NW_006399954.1:3373398-3396603 GCF_000299155.1 Elephantulus edwardii
ACTGGGGTAATCGGGATGGGTGTATCAGAGGCAGTGCGGTTGGCGCAGGATAGAGCAGGGTTTAGGGCTGTTGTGCATAGGGTCGCTATGAGTCAGAAAATGACTCGACGGCACATAACAACAAGAACAACAACCTTTGTGTTTGTAGTGCAAACTTTAGCACTAAGCCACTGAAACCAGCTTATTTTCCCTGTCTTGAAGGGAGTTTTATTTCTTGCTTGGGAAGGTCTCAGTGGTAAGTGGTAGCTGGGTTTGCTTCAGATCAGGTTTTAAAGAATTTAACATATATGGTACAGTATTATTTCATAAGAGAGGGTTAATACTCATCAGATGTTAATGGCAATAACAAGATACCAGAAGATGCTGAGGGATCAAGGTGAAACCTCAGCCATTCCCCCAAAACAAGTATATTAAAAACAAACGAACAAATAAACAATAAACCTCTACCACCTTCAAGTTGACACAGAAATACCAAAGAACAGATTATCACTGTTTCGTAGGGTTTCCAACATTGTAATCTTTATGAATGTAGATTGCTTCATCTTTATCCTGTTTGTAGGTTCAAAGCACTGATCTTTAGATTAGCAGCCAAGCACTATACTACAGCACTACCCTGGGGTTCTAAAAAGTACTTTAAGTGTATATGATAGAGGCCAAAGCTATGTGCAGATGGTTAAGTTTGATTCTGCCTGCTTCATAAAGGGTAATTTTTCCATCAATAATATCCATAGCAAAAAACAGATAGCTACTAGATCAAATATACCACCTTGCATGCTTCTGAGCCTATTCCCACCAATCACTGAGTTCAATATCCATTGCTAACTCACAGACTTTACTCACAATTGTGGTATCAGGGGTGGGGTTTATTAGGGAAATACGTTTAGGAGTGAGAAAGGCACAGAATATCTCACAATACAACTCCAGGTTTAGTCTGGTAGACCCAAGCCCGATTAACAGCATAATAAAATTCCTTAATTAGTAAATGACCTGTTGTCAGTTCAACAGCACAGATTCAAGAAACCTCTGGTTTTCTCATTCAGCAAAGTCTGCCTCATAGAAGTTGTAAGTCAGTTTCTCCTTCAACCATTTGGTAAGAACAGCAAAACCTTTAACTGTGGCAAAACCTTTAACTGTGGTATTTATCTCAGGCCTACTTTTGTTACACCTTGCCACAGTTTCTCCAAAGCAATTTCACAATCTCTCTGTTACCATCACCTTGCTCTCACAATAATCTTCTCTGGTCTTCCTCAAACTTTTCTTCTCAAAATGGGACTTATTCTCTCTCTCTTATCCTAGTCCCACAGCTGCTGATGATTTGCAAGACCATGTGTCTGCAGTAAAGGTAGTTGAAGATGAGAGGGGGCTAACACAATGGCTAAAAACCCTAACTTTTAAATTAATACTATAGTGACTCTCTTTGCAGAATGAAAACAATGAATGAGATCATCTAAAATCCAAGTCCCTATGTGCTTCTAAACTTTTTCCTATTAGGGTAAAAAGAAACCCTACAGACTCAGAAAATTTTTGGTAATGAAATACCAGAAAAGGACTTCATAATGAAAGTTTACAAAATACTACAAGATTTCCACAAGGAAAAGACTGATTGCATGATTACAAAATACTTTCTACAAAGGAAAAAATTCAGATGGCCAAAAGACACATGAAAATACTCTCAAAATCACTGGCATTTAGAGAACAAAACAATGTAAATGAAAGATTGCATAAAACACAATGTATATGAATTAAATATAATGTAATTATTATATGAAAACCAATAAAATATTTTAGAGAATTAAAAATAATAAACAAAACATACAATGAGATGTTATCTCGCTCCAAGAGTGGTAGCAAAGTTTAGCAGGACAGCAAGCAATAAATGTTTGAGAGGATGTAGAGATTGGAACCTCATGCAATGCCTGTGGTGGTATAAAATGATACAACTGTTCTGGAAGGCAGTTTGACATTTCCTCAAAAAGTTAAATAGAATATCCCATATAACCTAGATATTAAGTTACTAAGATATATCCCAAGGAATTTAGAACTGAGATAGGCATGAAGAGATGTACACCTATGTTCACGGCAGCATAATTCACAATAGGAAGATGATAGAAAGAGCCCTAATGTACACCAACAGTTAATGGATTGAGAAACTGTGGCACATTCATATAATTTGAGATACTATGAGACACTAAGGAATAATGATTTTGCAAAATACCGTATATCATGGGAGAGACTAGAGAGCATTATGTTGAGTGAACTAACTTGGTCTCAAAGGACAAATAGTGCACAAAGCCATTATTGAAAAAATAGAAAGATAATTAGTAAGATGTTAATAAATGTCAAATATTATTCTAAAGCTGGACATCCAAATTAAGACAGACTAGGAAGAAGTTTGGCCATCAGTTCAGAAATATCAGGATGTTGAAAACCCTATGTACAATAGAATACACTAAGAGAAGACTAGCAGACATGGTAACTGAGGCTGAGCCTTCAAATTTGGAAACCCAAAGGAGGAGGAACAGTTGTAAACAGACACTAGTTATTGAAACATGAAATGTGAGAAGCATGGTGTAGGAAGACTGAAAAAAGTTAAGAAAGAAATGGAACACATAAGTATTAACATATTAGGTAAATGGCAAAATGAGATGGATTGGCATGGGCATTTTGAATCAGGCAATCATACGATCTACTCTGCTGAAGATGAAAAGATGAGAAAAAAACGGGATCGCTTTCACAATTAAAAAGGTACAATGTTGTGAGTAACAGTATAATATCCATACACATACAAGGAAGTCTAGTGAATACCAGAATCATTCAAATATATGCACCAACAACCAACCAGGGCTAAAGAGGGGGAAATAGATGATTCCTACCAACTTTTACAGTCAGAAATCAATCAAACATGCAACAAAGATGCATTAGTAATAATGGATGACTAGAATGCAAAAGTTGGAGACAAGGAAGAAAGATCAGTAGTTGGAAAACATGAACTTGGTGACAGAAATGAGGCTGGGGGTAGAATTATAGAATTTTGCACAATCAATGATTTATTTATTACACATTCCTTTTCTAAGAAACAGAAATTCAGACCATACACATGGACTTCACCTGATGGTATGCATAGAAATCAGACTGATTACATTTGTGGAAAGAGTCATTGGAGAAACTCACTATCATCTCCAAAAACTAGGGCAGGTATTGATTGTGGAGCAGATCATCAATTACTCATATTAAAATTCAAATTGAAGCTAAAAAGGCTTTTCTTAAGTTGAAAAGACAAATTCAAACCTCTAGTTGCAATACTTACGAACAATATGGGCAGAATATTGAACGATCAAGGAAGAATTAGAAGAAGATGGAAGTAGAATAAAGAGTCACTGTTCCAAAAAGAATTGTCTGACACAAAAGAATTTCATGAAACTACAAGTTGTGCCAAGAAATCTGGAGAACAACCACTTGGCCAACTGACTGGAAGAGATCTATATTTGTTCCCATTCCAAAGAAAGGTGACCCAACTGAGTGTGGAAACTACAGAACAGTGTCATTGATTTCACATGCAAGCAAGATTCTGCTGAAGATTATCCAAAACCGATTAGAACAGCACATCAGCAGAGAACTGCCGGAAGTCCAGGCTGGGTTTAGAAGGGGTCGTGGTACTAGGGATATTGTTGCTGATGTTAGATGGATCTTGACTGAAAGCAGAGAATGCCAGAAGAATGCCTATCTGTGTTTCAATGATTATGCAAAGGCATTTGACTGTGTGGATCATAACAAACTGTGGCTGACTCTGAGAAGAATGGGAATCCCAGAACATTTAATTGTGCTAATACGAAACCTATACTTGGACCAAGAGGCAGTAATCAGAACAGAGCAGGGTAACACGGCATGGTTCAAAATTGGGAAGGGTGTACGCCAGGGACACATCCTGTCTCCATACCTTTTCAACATGTATGCAGGGCAGATTATCTGAGAGGCTGGGCTCTATGAGGAGAATTGTGGCGTCAGGATTGGTGGAGGGTCTATTAACAATCTCCGTTATGCAGATGACACAGCCCTGCTTGCTGAAACTGAGGAGGACCTCATGCACTTGCTGCGAAGGGTCAAGGACTGCAGCCTTCAGTATGGACTGAGGCTCAATGTCAAGAAGACAAAGATTCTCACCACTGGACCAATTGGCAGTGTCAGGATGGATGACGAAGAGATTGAGATTGTTCACAGCTTCAGTTTGCTCGGCTCCACAGTCAACACTCTTGGCACCAGCAGTCAGGAAATCAAAAAGCATATCACGATGGGAAAGTCTGCTGTTAGGGACCTCTCTAAAGTACTCAGGAGCAACAGTGTCTCTCTGGAGACTAAGGTGCACCTGATACAGGCCATGGTCTTTGCAATCGCTTGTTATGCATCAGAGAGTTGGACAATGACTAGGGAGGACAGAAGGAGAGTGGATGCTTTTGAGCTGTGGTGCTGGAGAAGGGTACTGAATGTACCCTGGACTGCCAGGAAAAGAAACGGATTTGTCTTGGAGAGGATTAAACCCAGCTACTCCTTGGAGGCAAGGATTCTGGGGCTTCATCTGACATACTTTGGACATTTTGCCAGGAGGGACGGGTCCTTGGAGAGGGACATCATGCTTGGGAGGGTTGAGGGACAACGCAGGAGGGGAAGACCCTCTATGAGATGGATTGATTCCGTGACCTGGGGAATAGGGATGGGTGTGTCAGAGGCGGTGTGGTTGGCGCAGGATAGAGCAGGGTTTAGGGCTGTTGTGCATAGGGTCGCTATGAGTCGGAAACGACTCGATGACACATAACAACAACAACAACATATGATTAAGAGGCAATGGTGATGAAGGAAGAAATTTAGGCTGCTCTGAAGGAATTAGCAAAAATAAGGTCCAGGGAAGTGATGAAACACCGATTGACATATTTCAACAAACAGTTGCTGCCCTGAATGTGCTAACAAGACAGTGCCAAGAAATCTGGAGGACAAGTACCTGGTCAACTGACTTGGAAGAACTCTAAACTTATTACCATTCCAAAAAAAAAAAAAGTTACTAGCAGAGTACGGAAATTACAGAGCAATATCATCAATATCGCATGCAAGCAAAATTCTGCTAAAGATTATCTAAAGACAAGTGGAAAAATATACTAACAGAGAACTACCAGAAATGCAAGCTGAGTTTAGAAAAGGTCGTGACACTAAAGGCATTACTGCCAATATCAGATGGATCTTGGCTGAAATCAGAAAGTACTAGAGGAATGTCTAACTGTACTTCATTGACTATGCAAAGACATGCATTTGACTGTGTGAATCCCAACAAATTAATCATATGTAATTAGTCATATGTAGTTTATTAAATTATTTTGTGTCAGTCAATCCTTTTTGGAATAGTGACTCTTTATACTACTAACCTTGTGGAGAATGGGAATTCCAGAACACTTGATTTGCTCATGTGAAACCTATACTT
This sequence comes from Elephantulus edwardii, assembly GCF_000299155.1. Taxonomy (NCBI): domain Eukaryota; kingdom Metazoa; phylum Chordata; class Mammalia; order Macroscelidea; family Macroscelididae; genus Elephantulus; species Elephantulus edwardii. Next base: position 3,378,866 of record NW_006399954.1, read on the forward strand.
GGACCAGGATGCAGTCCTCAGAACAGAGCAAGAAAACACTACATGGTTCAAAATCAGGAAAGGAATTCATCAAGGATGCAACTTGCCTCCATATCTTTTCAATCTATATGTGGAAGAGATCATTCGGGGGGGATTAACTTTATGAGGAGGGGTGTGGCATCAAAACTGGAGGAAGATTCATCAACAACATTCATTATGCAGATGACACAACCTTGCTAAAACTGAAGAAGACCTGAAGTGGTTGTTGCAGAAAGTCAAGGACTGTCATCTTCATTATGGATTGAAATTCAACATCATGAAGACAAAGATTCTGACCATGGGACAAGTGACAGAACAATGATAGATGGAGAAGAGATTTGGATTATTAACAGCTACAGATTGCTTGATTCCACAGCAGAAAAAAAAAAATAAAATGACAAATTTCACTGGGAAAATCTGTTGTCAGGGACGTCTCCAGAGTACTGAGGAACAACAATGTCAGTCTAGAAACTAAAGTGAACCTGATCCTGATGGTGTTCTTCATAATGACTTGCTATACATCAGAGAGCTGGACAATGACTAAGGATGCCAGAAGAAAAATCAATGCCTTTGAATTGTGCTAACGAAGATTATTGAAAATACTATGGACCACCAAGGGAACACAAGTCTGTCTTGGAGATGGTGAAATCAAATTTGTCCTTGGAGGCAAAGATTTTGAAGCGTCATCTCTCATATTTTTTGGCATGTGACCAGGAGATCCTTTGATAAGGATATCATGCTTGGAAGGGTGGATGGACAGCACCTGAGAGAAAGATCTCTGATAAGATAGATTGACACAGTAACTGTGGTAATGGGGTAGATGCGTCGTCAGAATAGCTCAGGACAGGGTAGGGTATGAGTCATAGCCAACCTTATGGCACATAACAACAACAATAACATAAACCACGTGGAGACTCTGGAAGTTTGAGACCTGGAGTCTCTCAGAGGAGACTTGACTCTATGAAGGCCACCTTCGTTGAAGACATGAGACATCATTTGTCCAGAGAATTTCCCCAACAGATGTGGGTGCTGCCAGTCTCAAATTTTCTTTTTGATCAGAAGTAGAATTCAAAGTCAGCTGAAGTTTCTTTTGCCAGCTAAAGGGTGAGTTGGGTACCTTTTCCCTTGTGCATAGGAACCGGGACATTAGAAAACTGAACAGATTCCCAAGTGGCAAGAGTGATGAGGAAGTTGAAAGCTCTAAGATTAGTTAAGTTCAAACTTTGAGACAATTTGTAGTTTTAATTAAGGCTGGGTAGCAAAGGGCCACCTACCTATAAACAGAAATGCAGAACTGTGGTCTTTCAGTAATATATTTACCACAGAATCAGAAGTTCTTGTTAAAACTGGGATTTTTTGTTATCTTCTACATAATGCAAGATTGAAACAAGGATCATTTTGGTGGTGAACCCTATTATTAAAGTTAAAAAAATTAGTCCGCCAATTCTGTTAATATCTATATCTATCTAGCTATATCTCAAAATAAAATGTAAGAAATTGCATAAGCTTACATTTTAAATTTGTGTCCCAGTTTTCTGGTTCCAAGGAAGGAGAATGAAAAGGAATAAAGCTAGATCAAACATTCAAGTATCAACCATCATTTAGTTATCCAACTCTTTCCACAGTGACACTTAACTACTGTGTCTTATAAATGCACATATAGCTTTTAAATCTATTGGTTGCCTTTTAGCATTTTAAGATTTCATCCTTTGTGCAAAGTCTCAGAGGAGAAGTATAGCTAAACTATTCATTACAATATATTCTTAAATAATAATAACAGTTAAAAAAATAAAAACTAGCCCTTAAACCAATGCAATTTATTTGATTACTCCACCTGACAGGCTCTATTCTCTACAAGTTAAATTTTAGCTCAGGATATATGATATCTTTTTGAAAAATGAGAGAGAACAAAGTGGCTTGGAGTAAAGGAAGGGGCTTTAACAAAATGCATCTGGTTCTTTTTAATACAAATTGAGGAAATATGTAACTTGTTTAAAATGAGTAAAAATAATGTGCATTTTTTTTAAAAAATCAAACTTTCCAACTTATTTGGGTTTTTAAAAAATTCCTAAAGAGCAGCAAGGCATTTTAATGAGGAATTATTACCAATATTTCACATATTTCCTAAGCTTTGATACACTTACCTTATTTTCTTATTTAGTACTCTTAATGTTCATGTATTGGAGGTTCTTTCCTCTTCCCTCCCTCACACCTAATACGCCCCCCCCCCACATTTTACTTTCTGTTATCCTGTTTCACCAGACCAAAACCTACTGTGGGAGCATTGGTGACCTAATGGCAAGAATCTACGCTGCAATCCCAAAGGCACACGGTTCAAAGCTACCATCTACTCCACAGAAGAAGGATGGGCAATCTCCTCCTGTGCAATTAACTGCCTCTGAAAACCTGCTGGAGGGTCAGCTATGGGTTGATTCTGATTCGACGGTACACAACAACAACAAAAACAACAAAACCTACTGTAGAGTTGACTACAATTCAGAGTGAGTTTCCACTGGGTTTCTGAGGCTATAAATCGGTGAAGATTTCTTTCTTCCTCTTCCAGAGTGAGTGGCTGTTAGCAATGTGACCCATAATGCATTGTTCTATCAGGGGGCCTTAAATTTGTTTTTCTTTCAGTATTCATTTTAGCTCATATTTATGCGAATTGGCCAATGAGTGCTCTCTAATAACCTGGAAGTTATTTTGTACTGGCTGCTCAAGGACATTTCCAGAGTGCTGAAGAGCAATGATGCCAGCTTAAAGACTAAGGTATATCTGACCCGAGCCATAATGTTTTCAATTACTTCCTATGCATTTGAAAGTTGGATGATGACTAAGGGTGACAGAAGAAGAATTGATGTCTTTGAGCTGTAGTGCTGGAAAGGAGTGCTGAATATCCATTGACTGCCAAAACAACAAACAAGTCTGTCTTGGAAAAAGTGCCACCAGCGTGCTCCTTCGGAGCAAGGATTTAAAAGCTTTATCTGGATATATTGTTAGGAGAGGCCAGTCCTTGGAAAAGGGTGTCATACTTGGAAAGGAACAGAGTCTACAATGGAGAGGAAGAACGTCAGAAAGATGGATTGACATGGTGACTGTAGGAATGGGCTCAAGTATATCAAAGATGGTTGGGAGAAGACAGGGTTCGGATCTATTGTTCATTAGGTTACTGTAAGTCAGTTAATTCAACAGCACAGTACAACAACAGCTGTTCTTAGAAAGTTTTTGTGACCTTGGAAAATCCAATTAGTATATATAAAAGGATATTCAATTAGGTATATATTTATTATACTTCTTTTGGTTCTCAGATTCTATCCTGCAACTCAATTTTTTATATGTTTAAATGATTTGATGTCTTAAGCTATGTCTCAGTCAAAGAATGTTACATTACACTAGGGTTTTGTTGCTGCCATCAAACTGGCTCTTGTCTCATGAGAACCTTACTAACAATGGGTGTTGCCCTTCCCCACCTGTGCCATGCTCATGACGGATTGCAGAGCTCACCACTTTACCCATAGGGTTTTCAGAACGACATTATCAAACATTTTTTCCTAGTCCATTTTAAACTGTAAGTTCTGCTGAAAATTATTCAGCATCATAGCAACTAAAATGCTTTATTAATGTATGAATGATGGCTTAATATGAGGCACATTCGCTAGAAAATCTACTACGTAACCACCAAAACTGTCAAGATGCTATGAGAACAGTCTCAAAATGTCAGCAACTTGATATGGTAAAAAGGTTCATTTCTCAACCATGTAAAAATCACACAACCCACATTTTCATTTGAGGAAATTTCTACAACAGTACTCTTTTCAGCAACAACCTAGTGATTCCATTTGATGAACTACACATCTAGAACAAAGTTATCTGGGTCTACAAAGTTAGTTATTCCCATGTTATCATGTCAGAAGATGAGAATCACTCAGGCACAATCAGCTAACACATGCTACAGTTTACAAACGAAGCACTTCACTTACATTTACTTCACTGGAAAAGACTCATCACACTTAACTTTAAGAGGACAAGAAAATGTTTATTTCCACATGCCTGGCCTTATAGAGAAACAATTTTTGTGAGTATAAGTAACACAGACATTTACATTCATTTGATAATTTAAAAAAATGTAATTATTCCCTTTATCTCTTTCTTTTTTGAAAGCTTTACTGATGCTCCATGAAGTTCTATTGATAACTCTGCAACAACTCACTTTTCTGTCCTCAACTCTTACCCTTTCCCATTCAAACCATTAGAACGTATCCTGGAAAGCAAAGCTTCCATCAGAATATAGTATAACGTGACATTGTAACCTTTTCCCCTCCAGAAAACCACCCTTTATGAATAAAACATAGATGACCTTTAAAAACTTAGCAGTTGTACTAGGTGATTGCATATTAACAAGCTTTTTGAAGAAACAGGACAGGCACTGTATGTTTCAGTTAAGGATAGATAATAGAACTATTCAAATAATTTATTATTTTATTCAACATGGAATTGCAACAACTGCTTTGCCAAGTCTGCTCACATTTCCCTGAGTGTAATTGTATATGAGTTCCCACTTATGTATGGAGTGATTTTACTGTTAAATTGAAGGGTCTTGTGGAAATGACAATTCTTTTTATTCATACTGTCTATAGTTTAATTAAATATCTCTAAAAACACTAAGAAATATTTAAGTCAACTTGAAGCAAGGCTCTATATAAGGGAAAAAATCTGCTGGGTTGCAAACACAAAATCGTCAAATTTCCTCTTGCAGGTTGCTTCTGTTTTCTGTGACTGTTACAGAAAAGTACTTCATAGTGGATGGAATAGAACAACAAAATTTGGGTTTTTTTTTGTTTTTGGTTTGGTTTTTTTTTTTCTTTCACAGATCTGGAGGTTACAAAATTAAAAATCAAGGTGTTAGCACTGCCTCTGAGCTGGCTAGGCTAAGACACTTTGTTTTCTCTTCGAAGCTTGTGGAGGCTTCCGGTGGTCCTTGCCATCTCTTAAATTGTAGGTGCTTCACACCAATCTCTGTCTCTGTCTCCACATAACTGCCTTTCTTTGTCTTACTCCAACTTTCTCCTACTCTTTTAGTATTGGATTAGAGCTCACCCTATGCATTTTTAAAATTATGAAGTAGGATGAGATATCAGTTCTTCTTCTGTCACTCTTATTAGTTGTCCAACTTTCATATGCATAAGAAGCAAATGCCATGGTTTGGATTAGGTGCACTTCAGTCTTTCAGCTGGCATCATTATGGTATAGCACTTTGGAGAGGTCCTTGACAGCTGATTCTACCCATGCAGGATATCTTTTGCTTTTTTTGACAGTTGCTGCTGTGGGCAATGACTATGGATATAAGTGAAATTAAATCATTGACAACTTCAATCTTTTCTCGATCTATCGTGATGTCCATTGTCCCAGTGGTGAGGATATTTGTTTTCTTGATGTTGAGTAGCAATCCATATTGAAGACTGTATTCTCTGATCTTCTTCAGCAGGTGCTTCAAATCCTCCTCACTTTCAGCAAGCACAATTTGTCAGCTGCATAATGCAAGTTGCTTATGAGAGTGCCTTCTTCCAATTCTGATGCCACATTCTTCTTCCATAGTTCAACTTCTGGAACTATTTGCTCAGCATCTACATTGAGCAGGTATGGATAAAAGATACAACTTTGGCATACACATTTCCCAGCTTAAAGCCGTTGAATGTTTCCTTTTTTATGCTTGAATAGCATGGCATATAGATGATAACAAATAATTATTAAGTGGAAATGTACTTTTAAGGTAAAATAGTAATAATAGATAATTAGAAAGTTATATCCTGAAAGGAACGGACCTCCCTCCCTGGAAAGAGACTTAGAGGGAAGGTTAGAAAGAGTATTCTGGAAGGGGTTGTGGATTGCATTGAAATCATTGAAATGAAGGTAAAAGGTACTTACCGCACAATTCTATCAATGAAGTGAGGGACTATTTAATCATATGACCAAAAGGAGTTTTAGTTGGGCTCAAGGGAAGAAGTGTTTCCAGACCAATGAATAAGGTAAGAAAGATTGAATCAACTCACCAATAACATGCAGTTGGAAGGCAGCCTCTGCTCAAGGCAATGCCTTCCTAATTCAATTGTGAAAGGGAATTATTTCCAAACTAGGCTCTTCAGAGCTCAGAGGTTCTGAGGGGATATCTCAAGAGGCATTAAAATAGAGCAGAAGATGCCAAGACCCAAATAATTGTTATTTGTTTATTCAAGAAGAGCTCAGAATAAGGCTTCATAAATGCAATAGTTTTGCTGCTTAAAACACGTGGGTTAGTTGGCAGGGGTGAGAGAGAAGTAAGTCACTTTGCTTAAGGGGTTCTGAGCTTGTTAATGCTGATGGTTTAGTTTGAAAAAGGATAGTGACAATGATTATACAAAAAGATGAACATAATTTCACTGAATTATGCATGTAAACATTATGTTGTTGTTGTTATGTGCCGTCGAGTCGCTTGTGACTCATAGCAACCTTATGTACAACAGCCCTAAACTCTGCGCTGTCCTGTGCCAATCGCACTGTCTCTGACACTCCCATCCCTATTATCCCAGTCACTGGATCAATCTACCTCGTAGAGGGCCTTCACCTCCCGCGCTGTCCCTCCACCCTCCCAAGCATGATGTCCCTCTCCAAGGACCAGTCCCTCCTCACAACATGTCCAAAATATGTTAGACAAAGCCTCGGAATCCTTGCCTCCAGGGAGCCGCCTGGTTTAACCCTCTCCAAGATGAATCTGTTTGTTTTCCTAGCAGTCCATGGTACTCTCAATACTCTTCTCCAGCACCATAGCTCAAAGGCATCAATTCTACTTCTATCTTCCTTGGTCATTGTCCAATTCTCTGATGCATAACAAGTGATTGTGAAGACCATGGTCTGTATCAGATGCACCTTAGTCTCCAGAGAGACACCATTGCTCTTCAGCACTTTGGAGAGGTCCCTAACAGCGGACTTTTCCATGGCAATGCACCTTTTAATTTCCTGGCTACTGGTGCCAAGAGTGTTGACTGTGGAGCCAAGCAAACTAAAGCTGTGAAGAATTTAAATCTCTTCACCACCCAAGGCAAAAAAAAAAATTGATGATTAATTTGTTTAGATTTGGTGGTTTATCACGGGCAAAGCAGGGTACCCGGCTCTAAGAGCATCAAAACGAACCATGAGATAGAAAGGTATATGCTTTCATTTCCTTTCAGTCTTGTTTGCATCATCCTTTCCACCCCCAGTATCCAAGTGTGCTATGTCATCAGCAATTGTGTCCTGGGAGCCAAAGGCTAAGAAGCTCAGAAGGAATGAAGCACACAATTTAAGAAATACAATGATGTGGTTAGAGTGATTTAAAAACATCTTTCAAATGATATCATACAGGCTACAGTTTTATCTGTGCAGCCACAGTGTAAAATATGTGTGCTTGAGAAATCTGTTATACTAGAATCAAAGAACACACTTCTTGTCTTCACATTCCCATCACCCTTTCCTCATAGAGTTCTGTCAACAACTGGCTTGAGGACATTATTGGAATTCTGAAGAGCTCAATATTTGTATCTACAAATAGGGGATATTCTACAAATACTTTGAGAAGACCAACTTACATAAAATCTGAGGAATTACTCTGGAAAGGGAACTATGCAACATAGAGCACAAGAATTTTGCTTTTGTTAAGCTACTCATTTTTCTTTGTATATGGGAAAAATTAGTCAGTCTAGTGTTTCCTCAAAAAGTTGAATGTAGAAACTCCATTTGACCCAACTATTCCACTACCAGGAATATATCCTAAGGATATTAGAACTGAAACATAAATGGAGATCTGTACACATTGTTCATAGCAATATTATTCACCATTGCAAGAACATGGAAACAGGCCAAATGTCTAATTGCAACTGAAAGGATTGAGAAATTGTGGTACCTTAGTACAATAGAATACTATGCAGCACTCAGGAGAACAGTTTTGAAAACTTTTAAATAACTTGGGAAAGACTGGAGAGTATTATGCTGAGTAAACTAACTCAGTTTCTTAAGGATAAATACTTCAAGAGACCATTATTATAAAAATAGAAGGATTACTGTTAAAATATGTCTGGGAACCTAAGGTGGGAAAGATTGGGAGTAGAGGGATGAGGGTGGGTAGAGCAAAATCACAGGGTTGCACTATTTGGTGGGTGAAGGAATGGGGAAGGAAATGGGAAAAAGACAGGATACTGATGGGTAAGGTCCACTGGTGATTAATTTTATAAAGCATAATTCATGAGAATAATTGTATGAAACACAATATGAATGAAGAACAGTGTGAAACACAATGTATACAAACTTTGCAAGCAAATCAACAGAAAAAAAATCAGTCAATCTACATTTGGGGAGAATTTTGAGTGTAATCATGCTTTTGTCCTTGAAGATCTTTATCAGAAGGCACCAATAGTATAGCTTTAGAAATATTGCAAAGCTGAATTGTGATTTCTTTGATTGATTCTCAAGATGGGGATGATTGAGAAGTTTCAAAACTACTTTACTTACTTTCAAAAGAAGTCTTCATTGCTGCCAAGGTCTTTGTCAAAATTTACTTTAAGGTCTTCTTTGGAAAACAAATATATTTCTACAACTTCTGCCTATGGATGTGTCATTAGGGTAAACAGATATGGCACCAGGTCTGAAGAAACAACACTAAATCATGCCTAAAGCCTAGCCTAAGAGATATTATGACTACAATAGGACATTTGATTCACTTGGTTTCATGGTTAACACTCAGAAATGTTTGGAAGTGCACCTTACAATATATAAAAAGGAAAGGACAGAAAGATAGTTTTCAGTAAATGTGGGATTGTGGGCTGGAATATGCAAAGAACTTCCTGAATATAGAAGCATTGAGTTTCTCTAGACATTTTGTACATTCTTCATCAATACCATCATTCAAAGGCATTACTTTTTCAGTCTCCTTTATTCACTGCAGATATAACCTAGTGGCAAGTAGCTGTGCTACAATCCTGAAGGCATGCAGCTCGAGGCCATAATATGCTCCGTGGGATAAGATGGGCAGTCTCCTCCTGTGTGATTAACAGCCTCTGAAAACCCACTGGAGGGTCAGCTATGGGCTGATTCAGACTTGAGGTACACAACAGCAACAGCTGCTCCAAGGGAGTAGGATGGGCAGCCACCTACAGTATGGGTTGATTCTGACTGTATGGTACACAAAACCAAGTGTTCTTATCTATAAATAATCATCAAAGTGATGATTAAGCATATACCTTTTGATGACTCCGAATCTTTTATCAACTTTTGTGATTTTCAACATATCCAGTTACAGACTGAAATCCACATGAAAATCTATTTTGTCTTTCCAAACTTTTATTTAAATTGTAAACTCTAGATATTTTCAAACTTTTAAAAATATTTCTTAGAAGTTCATCATCTTCAGAAGAGCAAAGGAATAAGATTGATTACATTTCCACAGTTACCAACACATCGTACTAGATATTTCACCATAAAAGGAGTATTTTTAAATAGTTTAAATTGAGAGCTTGATTATAATGATTTCATTTTGTCTGGCACTCCTTTCCTTCAAGTTTATTGGTAAAGTGTCCCTTGTAATCCCTGCAAGTAGACCAGGCAGTTTCATTTAATCTACAATTATAGCAATAAGTCTCATAACTTTGCTTTGCTTCGCTTTGCAGGGTAAGCTTGGATAAGATTGCCTCTAGGTGGCTGAATGCTGCTTCATTTCTGCTATATGTGCCTTCTCTCCAGAGAGCTTGGGATAGATATATCTGAGCACTGAGAAGACAAAATCACTTACATTTGTCATTTTAACATTTAGACTCCTAGGATTGTGGAAAGGAATCCTGGTATATAAAATGAAGACATCTCTGTGCAAGGGGAAGCCAGGAGCTATTTGCATGACGCTTCCCCCAGTGTATAGACTATAACAGGGTCCTGCACTCCTCCAGCCAGTGCAGGGAACAAGAAAGAGAGGCCCGCACAAAGCTCACTTGAGAAGTTCTCTCTGATGTGTCATTAAGGTGTTTCAGAGCATCTGTGTGGCTGCCATATGAACTGGAAGGGAACACAACAAAGTAATCAATTTCAGTTGAGAGCACTAATTTATCACTTTGCCATAGTTTATTGGAAGGTAGAGAATCTCAATCTCTCTTTCTCGCCTGCCCATTCTCCCTCACATACCTATCTACACGCGTGCGCGCGCGCGCGCGCGCACACACACACACACACACACACACACACACACACACACCTCTTTCTCTACCACACATGCAACTTATCCTTCATTTTACTTTTCACCACAAGCTCAAAATCAGAAACTTACCATATTTTTGTTTCTTTAGTCAGCTTGGATTTTGGCTTGTGAGGACAGTTTTTTAATTTTTTTTCACGTGCTGGAGGACATTTACCTTCCTTTGATTCTTAAAGGTAAGGGTTGCTTTTGTTATGTGCCATTGAGTCAGAACCAACTCATAGCTGACCCTCCAGTAGGTTTTCAGAGGTTATAATCCCCATGGGAAGAGATAGCCCATCCTTCTCTTGTGGAGCAGGCCATGGATTCAAATTGTTGTTGTTGTTGTTAAGTGCCCTCCAGTTGCAGGCGACTCAGCCACCTTATGAAGGGTCAAATTACATACCTTAAAAGTTTGGGCAGAATTATAATATTAATGAAAGGATTGTTCTCATACAAACCTTAACAATAATCATTAGACTCTCAGTGACATATCCTAATCTGAAGAAACACTTCAATAAAGTACATTAAATCTAATTTCTGTGTCTTGTCAAAATGGAAACTCAAACCGTCCAACATCTTAAAGACAGTTCCAGCTAAATGACCATGAACTTACAGAATCTTTGCTCTCACTATCACACCCAGAAGCACTTTCCCTGTGTCTAGCCTGGCAAGCCCAAGGCAGAATCCCTTGTCAGACATGAAACAGAGAAGTACAGCCCAGTCCAAGGAAGAGCAGACTGTGACAGCAATCATTCTCTATAATAAATTTTCCCAGATCTTAAAAGTCCCTAAGGTGCAAAGCAAATGTTAAGCTATTTTTTAGCAGTGTGGAAAGTTGACTTCTCTATGGAGACAGAAAGACACCTGTGATATTATATTAAGCTCATACTTTTAAAAAAACATTTTTCAGCTAAGTGTAGATCCAGTTTTGCCATCCTGGCCACATAGTATTTTGTTAAAACCACTACATAGGAGTTGGCATTATTTGCAGCAAATTCATTTAAAGTACACTGTTCGGGCACCATGTTATTGGTGTGTGCTATTTATATTATGATAGGCAATACCTCCTTCCTCACAATAAATAAATCTCTTATGGCCAAGTAGGCTAAAGTTTTCCTGTCCACTCAAGATGTGTTTCCCTTCTGAATCCCTGTAAGACCGGAGCATTGTTGTTGTGCTTTTTCTGTCGTCATTTTTTTCATAGCAACGAAAATCCCACCACAGACATTTTTTCCCTTTTAACTCCTAATATATTTTTCTGCAAGCCCTGATGTTTTCTCTGTAACTCCCAATATTTCTCCCTAGACCCCAATTTCCTAACCAAAGCACATTACTGATCTGATGCTTTCAACAGCCTGGTAGCACATCAATAAACTAAAGATTATTGTGCTTTGTCAGGTTTTATTTTGTAACATTATGGGAAATTCTCCGCTGTCTTGGATGAGTGCATAAACTCTGATTGCTTGACAATTAACAGAGCTAGTAATAGAAAAGGCAATGTAATTTACCTTCGTGCAAGGGATCTCAGTTAACAAAAATTAAACTATTGAACTCTCTCCTCTCCATGGAAAAGGACGTTGCCTCATTATAGTAAAAAGAAAAACAGATTCCAGGGCAAGTGGGCCCTCGGTCTGGCAGTCTGGATTTATCTATTCAGATTATGTGCTTTTCTGACATGCATACAAAATGATAGCCTTTAAACTGGACAAAACTGTCTTTTCATTAAATGAGTATTTCCCTTCTTTGGTAATATAATTCAAAGAGAGCCTCCAATATGAAAACCATTGCGGGGGAGTGCCGTGGTGTGCTTGGTGGTTTGGCTGTTGAGAATGTCCCTTATCTGCAGGGCTCGAGTGCAGCTCTTGCTCTATCTCCTCCACTGTCTGTGTCTCTTTCTGTATCACAGCACTAAAGAAGAAAATATACAGTGTAATTAAATACAGAGCCATCACGCTAAAAGTAAAGAACTCCCACAGAGCAGAGAGCTGGATTTTACAGACTCCCACGGAGACCATATGAAGCTTGCATTCAAAATGGCATCTGCAGCTTTGAGGCTGCCTTCTGCCCTTTTGGAGATTTCTGCTTAGTTCAAAGAAATACTGTGTTTGAACATAGACATCCTGATAACTTGGCAAAGTTATGAGAGGGCTTGATGCTTTACTTAGCTCTTCCTTCGGAATTTCAGTCTCTGAAGTTGTTTTGAGAGTTCCTTGACCAGTTCCAAACATTTCTAAATGAGACAGCTTAATCCATGCACTAAACTGGAGACCGTAGGTGTTACAAAGGAGTGTTTGGCTCCTAAGTGAGAAGTCGGAGAGCATAGGTCACCCAGAGGTTCCTCGGGAGAAAGGGCTGGCGTTTGGCTTCCTAAAGGAAATATTCTGGAACCCAATTATTCTCTGACATTTATGGGATTACTCTAAGTTGCACTAACTCAAAAGCAATAATTTGGCCTTAGTTTATGAATACCTGTTAGACTCTAAAAGATAGCTGATACCGTTATGGTGATAGTGAAAGGCACACAAACTTAGAAGATTTCTTTCTTGTATAATATGAGAGTAAAAATAGAAGGTTTTTCCAGCCTGATTCAGCCTGTCTCCTTTTTTCTATATGGTCTGCAAATCGACTATGCCTTTTACATTTTTAAATGGTTGAAAATGTTAATGTTTCCTCAACTATAATAATTTTTTAAAATTCAAATTTCAGTATCTACAAGCACATTTATTGAGATGCAGTCATGATCCTTCAGTATGTATTACCCATAGCTGCTTTTGTACTGCAGACACAGACACGTTAAACTTGATAGACCCAGAGCCTCTAAGTTCTGTAAAGCTTAAAATATTTACTATTTGACTCCAGGAAAAAAAATTAAGAAGCTGACCTCTACCTGGGATAACTATACTAACAATCATATAGAATAATGAACGAGGAATGAAAGAATAAAAAACAAAGTGCCCAATGAGAACGTTGCAAAAATGTCATATTAACCTAGAAAGCTATATGTCAGTGAAGATTGTTATGTTTGAAGAAGACTTCAAGAAGAAAAGAGAACTGGAGCTGACTTTTAAGAGATCTTAAGTTAGTTAAGGAGTGAGGAATAGTGAGAAGGACATTTACATACAGAAGACAGAGGAATCAAATGGGAAATGAGGGTTGGATAGATTGAATATCTAAGAAAATATGTTTATGATTCCTGATGAGAGTGAGAAGTCTTACTATTTAGATTGTAAGGCAAATGCATTATCTTCTATTCTGATTTTGATGTTTAAGGATAGAAGAAGAATCAATGAGAAAAAAAAGTGAAATTTAAAAGCAAAATCAAGTTCAAGGAAAGATGAATAGAAGGTCAAATATTTATGCTCACAGTCATCGTAACAGTCCCATTTCATGAAACATAATATTACTGACAAAACCAAAACTAGCAATCAGAATATTTTTAATAAAATAAAAAGTAAGAGGGTATTCTAAGATAAAATCAAAGGTGCATACTCACCATATTTCATATTTCTTTTGGGTCATATTTCTTTCACTATTCTTTAATAGGATGAGGTAACTGCTATAATTTTAATCACACAGTTAATTCCAAACAATTACCTAATAAAATCACAGTGCATGAGAAAAATGCCATGTGGAATTTTACATATACAGAGTCATTTAATTTTTTAAAAAGGAAACACCGGATGCAGGAGGTTAAACACATGGTAAAGCCTTGGCTATTGCATGCCTTCTCCCTCTCCTAGTGTTTATGTGGAGGATTTTACTAAAAAGTGACTTTGGAATTGAATTAGAAAGTAATGCAAAGGAAAACTTTTGATTATAAAACTTTTATGTAGGCGCATTACATTTTCATTTCTCTTACTCTCTTAATGCACAGCAGTCTGGACAACGTAAATGCCTACTCAACTTCATTTTCTTTTCATTTGTTTCACTATCTATTTGTCCACAAGATGCCATTGGACTTATTTGTGATATTGTAATATAATTTTAGAATAGTTTTTCTTTCTTTCAATTATGAGTGGTCGTGTAAAGATTTTACTGCCAGGTGTTTAAGATGCTTTGAATAACTCTGGAGAAGCAAACGAAAGTTACAAAAACAGGTCTGGGCAGTGTTCTACCAAGAGGGAACTGAAGGGCAAAGGGCTACATCCAAAACAACCCTAATCCTCCCAAAAAAACAAAGCCTCCCCAAAATCCTACACTGATATTTGAACTTGCCTAAGTGGACAAAAACTCAGTATAGTGGAGTAGAAAATTACTCATAGCTCATGGTATAGGGGAACTTACAAGCATATAGATCTCATGGAAGGATATTGTCCATTTCTAATAAAGGATTTGAACCACCAGAGGGGGATAGCCTTTGAATTAGCAGTGCAGCTTTCTAGAGACAAGGCCACCTTAGCATATACATAAACAATGTGTGTATTGAAGTGAGGATGTAGACGTCAAAGACATCGGAGGGAATCTTCTGGCACCACATAAGGGTTGACTTAAGTGTTTTCATTTATTCGTTCATTCATTAAATATCTGTTTCATACCTCATTTACTCTTGCTGCCACCAATCTTCCAATTTTTTATTCTGTGGTAGTGTAGTTAGCGTGTTCAAATACCAACAGGATCACTGAGAGAACAGGAAGAAACATTTGGTAATCTACTCATGGAAAACAGTCAGTGGAAAGTTCATGCATCATTGGGGTGAGTTTAATTTCTGATTTGAAGGATGGCTAAGAGCCATAGTCTCAAGATTCCACCAACCTCTATTCAACCAGCAAGCATGGCCTTTTTTTAATATTTTCACATTTTATTCAATATCCCCTCCTCACACACCCGCTCTGTCTAAGGTCTTCCACTGTAATTCATTTTAGAGGAGAAAGTTGTGGTGGTCAGACATCATCTAGTGCTTCTGGTCTCAGAGTTGTAGAAGGTAAGGTTCACTTAGTACATTAATCCTTTGACTAGTTGTTTTGGTACACTTTTACTATTCCCCCCCCCCAGCCTTTTTTTTTTCTTCTTTTAACAGAAAGACCAATAACTGTACCTTAGATGAATACTTGCAAGATTTTAATAATTCAATCACTTCTCACAAAAACAAGCTGTAGCGTATTGACTTTATGGACTATGACATGTCACTTGACCTTGGTGTCTGCTAAGACTACAGTCCAAAGACTCTTTGGCCAACATTAAGTCAATGTATTTTGAGATGTAAAAGACACTAAATTAGAAGGCCAGTAAGAACAATGGGATAAAATGGATCAGAAACTCTAGAAGCAGAAGTTCAAATGAGCAAGAGTCTTCTTTTAGACCTGATGTAGAGTGAAAGGCTTACCTTATATTCTGAATTCTGACATCTAGCCAGAAGAATGAAAATATCTGTTCTGAAACAAGTGCAATCAGAATGTTCCTTATAAATAAGGATGATGAGACTTCATCTCACTTCTTTGAACATAATTTTAGGAGGCTGTGGTACTGGAGAAGAGTGCTGAACATCACACGGACTGCCAAAAAAACAAATAAATAGATCTTGAAAAGGATGCAGCCAAAATACTCTTTAAAGGCGAGAATGATGAGGCTTCACCTCACATATTTAAGTTATGTTCTAGGAGGTGCTGTTCCTTAAAGAGGGACATGATGCTGGGAAGGGTGGAGGGTCAGCAAAAGAAAGGAAGACCCTCACCCAGGCGAACTGACATGATGACTGTTGCAATGGCACAGGATAGTACAGGGTTCAGATTCACTATTCATAGGGTCACTATGAGTCATATTGCCTTGTCAGCACCTAACAACACCAAGCGCCTTCAGAAGGACACTTCATTTGACTCATGTGGAACCTGTACCTAGACCAGGAAGCTATTGTCTGAATGGTTCAAAATCAAGGAATGTATGTGTCAGGGATGTATCTTTTCCTCATATCTTTTTATTCATATTGAATGAATATGTCATTTGGGAGGCGTGAATTTATGAAGACAATGGCATCAAGACTGAAGGACGAAGCATCAACAACCTGTGTAATGCAGATGACATAACCTTGCTCACGGAAACTGAGTAAGTCTTAAAGAGCTTGCTGAAGAAAATCAATGACTACAGCCTTCAATATGGATTGCGTCTCTACAAGAAGAAAACAAAGACCACAGCACAACCACTCGGGAAGGCAGTTGGACTTTTCCTCAAAAAGCTGAACACAAAAATCCCATATGACTCAGTTATTCTACGGCTGAGAATGTTATTATGTGTCATTGAGTTGCTTGCGACTCATAGTGACCATATGTACAAAAGCCTTAAACCCTGCTCTATCCTGTGCCAACCTCACTGTCCCTGGCACACCTACTCCCATTACCCCAATCACTAAATTGATTCATCTCATTGAGGGTCTTCTTCTCATGTACTGTCCTTTCATCCTCCCAAACATGATGTCCCTCTCCAAGGATTGGTCGTTCCTTGCAATATGCCCAAAGTATGTCAGATGAAGCTTCAGATGCTTGCTTCCAAGAAGCAGCCTGGCTTCACCTTCTCCAGGACAAACCTGATTGTTCTCCTAGCAGTCCATGGTATATTCAACACTCTTCTACAGCACCACAGCTCAAAGGCATCAATTCTCTCTAGGCATCTATCATCCCTAGTCATTGTCCAGCTCTCTGATGCATAGCACACAACTGCAAAGACTATGGCCTGGATCAGGCACACCTTAGTCTGCATCCTGACATCGTTGCTTTTCAATACTCTGAAGAGATCCCTGCTTGGAATGTAACCTCCACCCCAAAAATGAGACCTAGACCACCAATATTAATAGTAGCATTCCTCATCATCACAAGAACAAAAATCAACCCAATGTCCAACCACAATCTAATGGATTGAGAAATCATGGTCCATTCACATGATGGATTACTATGCAGCATGCAGGAGCAATGATTTTGCAAGTAATTACCTAATCTGGGAAAAACTGGAGAGCATTATGCCAAGTGAACTAACTCAGTCTCATAGGGGCAAATACTGTATAAGACCATTATTTAGAACGTTTATGAAGATCCATGAGGAGAAATGTGGGAGCAGAGGGGTGAGGATTGCCAGAGGCTGGGGTTGGTTTGGTTAATCACAATTTGATGAGTGGAAAGAGGGTGGGTAAAGGAAATGGGAAAGTTTCAGTATGGAAAGTAATGCAAATGAAATTTTTAAATAAGCCAATATGTTGTTGTTGTTATTATGTCCCGTCGAGTCGCCTGCGACTCACAGCGACCCTATGTACAATAGCCCTAAACTCCACTCTGTCCTGTGCCAATCGCACTGTCCCCTACACTTCCATCCCAATTATCCCAGTCATTGAATCAATCCACCTCATAGAGGGCCTTCCTCTTCTGCTCCGTCCCTCCATCCTCCCAAGCATGATGTCCCTCTCCAAGAACCGGTCTCTCCTCACAACTTGTCCAAAGTATGTTAGACGGAGCCTCAGAATCCTTGCCTCCAAGGAGCCACCCGGTTTAACCCTTTCCAGGACAAA
>NW_006399954.1:3402821-3415033 GCF_000299155.1 Elephantulus edwardii
GGAAGGCCCTCTATGAGGTGGATTGATTCAGTGACTGGGATTATTTTGATGGGAGTGTCGGAGACAGTGCGATTGGCACAGGACAGAGCGCAGTTTAGGGCTATTGTACATAGGGTCACTTTGAGTCGCAGGCGACTCGACGGCACATAACAACAACAACAACATATTTATGCTATGGAGTTCTACAAAACAATGAAAAAAATGAACTCGTAAACCATTACACAACACGGAGGACTTTGGATGACACCATGTTGAGTGAAATATATCAGTCACAAAAGGACAAATACCACATAGTACCACTGTTACAAAGCAGCTTTCACATGTGGATTAGGAAGGAGGATAAGAGAGGATAGATAATGACCATTGCATTGGAACAGATGAAGGAAAGATCTGCATAAAATGAATATATGATTAGACCAGAATAAGAATAATAGCTCAGAATAGTACATCATTGCAAAGAGGACTGGGGTAGGGGAGCTTGGCAATTGTACCATAATGAATGATTTTTTTTTAAAGGAAACTAAGGGATGGGAAGAGAGAGATGGAGATAAAATATACAACAATTAACACATGAAAATCTAATGTCTCTGTACACATTAATTAAAATCACAATTAAAACAAAATTTTTAGAAAATAATTTATTGAATGACATGCAGCAAACAGCAACAACAAGCTTCTTAAACCATAAGAAACAAATTTTGATTTTTTAATGTCATTCCCTCATTTGAGATATTTCTGTTACTGTACCACTATACTAGCAAGATACATAGTTTTTAAATATTTGAGAATACACATTTTGTTTTGTTCTCACAAATATTTGGATGGATAATTTTAATTATGAAAGGGGGAAGTTGTCAACTTGGTTATAATCCACTAAAATTATATTGAGTCATAACCCAGGCTCTCCTACTCAATACTAATGCAAAGGCCATGTTTGAACATTACACTTTGAGACTGGATACAAGGTCTTAGAGACAGATAATGATGAATGGTTTGGATTTCTGCCATGGGTTTAAAATGTCCCTGAACCTCCTTACACATACAAATAGTACAAAGAGTTTAAGATGGGACATTAGGCCTACCCAGAAAACTGCTTTCCCTTCTTGTCAAGAACAGACTTCTATCAGATGTGTTGAAATCTCCCACTTGACCCTTGTTTAACCTTCAGACCAAAGCGCACAAAGTAAGACAGAGCTAATCTCAGAAAGTAGGTTTAAACAAACAAGCTAGCAGTCTGCTACATCTTTGAGAAGTCTGACTTCTCTACTTTCCTCTGCCATGTGCTCTTTTGGAAACTAAAGGCCTGTGGCTCTGAGGTAGGTTACCAGATCCTGGTTTGTGAACTGTGAGACTCACAACAGCTATTTAGATGCTGGAGCCTGAGACACCTGCTTCTACTCCGCTGACTCTGCTAGAGTAAGCCAGTAGAGTTCTGCACTTTTCATGGGCTTTTAGAATAGAGAAGAGTTCAGAATCCTGGAAGTGATAATTCATTTAAGGTATCCTTCTTTAATAGTTGGAAATGTTTACTTTTCTTGTTTTGTTTTCTTTGTTTTGTACTTTGATTTTTGCAGTGGCTGTCCTTCTTTGAAGGTATCCTGTAACTACTGCTGCGGAAGACATCTCTGTTAAAACTGAAAGTGTCCAGTGCAGAAAAGGAATAGGAAATTCCCACATATGGTAAAGTTTTCATTAATACTGAAATTCAGCTGGTATTGATGATATCAAAGGTTAATTATACGTAAGAAGTATTAAGCAAAAGCTACCGAAGAGTCTTTGTCAGATTATCCATTAGTTGAATAAAGTCTTTTGATGTTATTACACTGTAAGCTAAGCGTTTTCTTGCTAACAGAAAAGTCAGAAAGGCAGGTCAGTCTGTTCCAGTAAAGATTGCAGCCCTGGAGACCCTATGAAGCATTTCTATGTCTTATATGGTCACTATGAATCATCATGTTGGTTCAAACTCATAGTGACCCAAGTTGGGTTTCTGAAGATGTAAATTTTGGTTGGAGGTCACTGTGAATCAGAAGTGGATTTTACTTTCCCAGATGATAAAATCTAGAGATACCCTCAACACAAAATTTATAAATTATCATACACCCATACACATCATATTTTTCACACTCTGACTTTAGAGTGTATTTTAACTCTATGTAGTTGTGTTTCTCTGTGTCATATATCTGTAGACATAGACCGAGGAGCCCATAGGTGGAACAAAGGGTTAAATTCCCTGCTGTTAAGTGCAAAGTTGAAGCTAGAACTTACTCTAAAGCATGTTTGGAAAAGGGTGTGGTAATCCACAGTTGTGCTAGGACACTTGTGGGTTTGCTATGAGTCAGATTTAACTAAGGAGCAGCTGGTTTGCTATTTTTGTTGTTGTTTTACACACACACACACACACACACACACAGAGATACGTACACACACATGTTTTACTATCATGGGTTTGTGAGCCATCAAACCCTCTAGAACCTGCTATCACTTCATAAATTACCATCTGAGTAAATGGTCTTACTTTTAAAGTGATATATTTGCTTTATTTTCGTTTGTGAGGACTAGAGGGAGATGAAAACATGTAAAATACATTAGGAGTGATTTCAAGACCAGTGCCTTCTCTAGGATATTAGAAGTTCATTTCACAATAGCAAAGAGATGGAACAACCCAAGTGTCCATCAATAAATTAATGGATAGAAAAAAAAATCCCTATGGTACATTTACACAATGGAATACTATGCAGCACTGAAAAATAATGAACTCATAACCATTACACAAGATGGGTGATGCTAGAGGCTATTATGCTGAATGAAATAATTCAGTAACAAAAGAACAAATACTGTATAACACCACTGTTACAAAGCAGGACTGACATTGGGGGTTGGGAGGATAATAGGAAAAGAGTGGATATATAATGAACACTGTATTAAAACAGATGAATGAAATAATTGTTTTAAAGACATATATGACTTTATACATAAGACAACAGTACAGAATAAGAGGTGCATTGCAAAGAAGTCTAGGGAAGGTGGTGCAGAATGGAGAGAGAGGGAGGAAGCAATGAATGAATATGGGGAAAAAGAGAAAAGAATTAAAATCTAAAAAAGAATAAGGAAGCTCTTTTTTCTTTTTACTTACAGCCCAGACATGGGGGTCTTCCATTAATTTTGAATCAATTCCAACTCAGCAACTCTATGAGACACATTAGAACTGGGAGTTCAGGTGATGTAGTCTGCAGCCTGTTACACTGCTAACCTAAAAGCTCTCTTGTGGTTCAAATCCATTAGCTGCTCTGCAGAAACAAGAAGGACAGTGTCCTCCCACCAAAATTTGCATCTTCAGAAACCCAACTTGAGTCACTATGAATTTGAACCAACATGATGGCACTGAGTATGATCTCAATATAGATTTTCCAAGTTTGTAAATGCCTTTAGCAGCAAACTGTCTCATCTTTCTCCCATGGGGATGTTGGTAGGTCATAAACATTATGCCAATAGTGCTTCTAGACATGGAGTCGAGGCATGGGAAAGTATGTCTTGGCCCATCTGAAGAAGTAAATTGAATGCAGTAGATCTTCAAAATGTAGTGGAGGAGGAACTGGAAGACTTAGGGTATGAATTGAGAATCTCAGCTTCCACTCCCATTCTTTAGAAAGCAAACACAGAAACAATGTAGGTAAAAGACTAGAAGATAAGACTTATTTTCATTTTCTAAAGAGATGGATTGGCACAGTGACTGAAGCAATGGGTTCAAGTGTATCTGAGATCATGGTAATTACAAGTCTATTTTTCGTAGCATTGCTATGAGTCATACTTGACTCAATGACAATTAACAGTTTTTCATTATGAGGATACTAGTAACCTGGTGTTATTGTGTGCCATTGAGTTGTAAACAACTCACAGCTGATCTTTCAATGGGTTTCCAGAGAAAATAAATTACACAGGAGGAGATTGTCCATCCTTATCCCATGAAGTGGTAGATTTGAAGCCCTTCACTTTGGTATTGCAATGCAGGCTCTGACCATTAGGCAACCAGAGCAAGGAATAGCACTACCAATCTAAGGACCATGTTTTGAATCCACCAGATGATCCACCAGAGAAGGATGAGCAGTCTCTTCCTCTGTAATTTATAGCTTCTGAAAACACACTAGAGGGTTAATTTTGAGTTGATTTTAACTTGAAGATATACAACAAACAAAAGCAATGTACATTAGAAACTCTGTTTCTATCCTCAAATAACTCCATCTCTTACAAATATTTTCAGTTTAAATAACTATCTTTTTTTCTCTTGATATCTTTCGATTTCCTAATTTTTTTCCCACTGTGCTTTTGATCAAGTTTTTAAAAAACATTTTTTGAGAAGTTTCTCTGTTCAAGAATGCTACTTAACCTGTTTATATACCAGATTGGTTTTTTTTTTATACTATTTTCACTGGATTTTTTTATGGCAGTTATAACTTCCTTTGCAACTTTTCACACTCTAAAGAAAAGTTTTCTGATTTTTTTTTTCATTTCTTTGTTTTCTCTAGTGAATTCACTTATTTGAGGTTCACTCAGACTAGGTTACAGGGAATTACACTTCTTCAAATTTTATACTTTTTAAAAATTCATATGCCAGTTATTGACTATTGAATTGTAGGGAATCTGTAAATTACAGATTTGTAGTTACCACTAACCTACAGCAATTGCGATCTCTTATGTAATAATCAAATTTTTCTCTCATCTTGGGACAGCTACACTTCACAAATAAATTTGTAATCTATATTCTATTACAGTGCAAATTCAATGCCATAATCTCATTTCATTTATTGATTTTCTATCACAATACAAGATTCATGATTTGCATCTAGGCCAAAACTCTATCCTGGATGGTAATAATATAGAGGTCTCCTGCCAAATAGATTATGAGGAAATTTGTTGGCATAGTCTGGCTTGTTACACTGCTAATATAAAGGCATCACTGATGCTTCAAATCTACCAGTGGTTCTTCAGAAGAAAGATGAAAAATACAGCATAATGCCACTGTTATAAAAGAAGACTGACATAGGGATGGGGGGTAGACTGAGAAAGAGGGGATGAATAATGTATGCTGCATTGAAACAAATGAGGGAGAGAGCTGTTTAAAACAGATATATAATTAGATATTATTGTTATGACAGGAGTCCAGAATGAAGGTAGCATAGTGGAGTGGACTTGGGGTTAGGGATTGAAAAGCAAAGAAAGATTTTTTCTTTTACATTTCAAAGAAAAAAGCAAATTGGGGAGAGGGGTAGGCAGGGAGAAAAGTGCAACAATGAATAAATGGAAATTCAAAGTCTCAAAATAAATTTTAAGGAGAAGAAGAAAGGTGACATACTCCTCTCATTAAGATTTATAGACTTGGAAATATGATGCTCACTAGGAGTCAAAATTGACTTGATGGTAGTAAGTTTGAGTGTATAATTATCACAGATAATGATGAGTTCTGAAGGGGAAGAGTCACATGTGTTGCTGACCAGAAGGGCAGGTATTCATACCCACACGTTGTTCAACAGGGGAAAAATAAGCATTCTTTTTTCATAAATATTTACAACCTCAGAAACCTGAAGGCAGGTTTCCTTGAGTTAGCATCAATTCAACGCCAAAAGGTTTGGTTTCAGTTTTTTATCAGAAATTATGGACTAGTGTCAGCTATAATTGCCTTACTAAATCCCAGTTTCAGTTTCCTGACATACCTGGAAGAACCTCTGGTAGAAAAGGATTAAAACAGAAGAGAACTAAATAAAAAGCTGCTAATCTGCAGAAGTTCTAGGGGAGAAATATATGGTAATCTGCTTCCATCAAGTTTATGGCTTTAAAGGACTTTGTGAGGAGCAGTTCTACTTTTGTGGTATAGGGTTGCTATTCTAGGGATAGATTGGACTGCAGTGGATTTGGGTTTAGAACATACTAGAAGCTTATCTCCTCATATCTAACTGTCTGTGCCTAGACATTGGAACCCAAGTCCCATGACCTGTAGCTAGCCTAAAAATGTCCGGTTCCCTGCCTATAGACTTTAACCATTCAGGTACCTCTTACCAACAGAATTTCTAGCTGGTGAATTTTTCTAACTGCAGAGCTTTGTCTTATATTTTTAATTATGTGTATCAAAATATTTGATCTATCACTTAATACATATTAAACTGTTTAACTAACATTTAAAACAAAGGACGAATAGTCTGACCTCAGTCTGTAATAATGACCTAAATGTATCTTCTCATATTGATGCACAAATCTCCACTCGTTGCCTTCAAATTACTTAATTTTTGTGACCCTGCCATAAGGAATTTAGCTGTCATACCAAAGACTTGCAGTTCGAATACACCAGTCCTGCAGAAGAAAGATGGGTAATATCTTCTTGTGTGATTATTTTCTCTGAAAACCAAAACCTTACTGGAGTATCAGCTGTGAGTCAATTGTGACTTTACACCAACTAGTAAGTAAGTGAATATATAAGAGACAAGGAAGCACAGTTGGTGTAGTCCAGGGAGCTCCACTACTACTAACCTGAAGGCTGCACTTTGCTGGCCCTTTAAATGTACTGATGATTTCATGGGGAAAGACAGACCATCTCCTCCTTAGCGATTGATACTCTCCAAAAACCTTCTAGAGAGTGGGTTCTTACTCAACGGTACATAACGAAAATGACAATTTTTGTCTAGGGTGTTTAATTAATTAGTGATGAGTTGTGTGGATGGAAGATATTGAGAAATTGCAATTCATTAAGAATTAAGATTTAGAGGAACACCATAAACATGAGCTTCATTTTCTTTTGAAGCACTTCCCAACCTTTATTTCATCTGACAACCAAGAGTGTTTCTTTTCTTACAAAAGCTTATTAGGATAGCAACTCTTCTAAGTGTGTGTGTAAGTATGTGCCAGTGAGTATGTGGAGGATGGAGGAAAGAATAAAAAAACAGAGGTAGAAATAAAGAGACAGAGATGGAGTTAAGTATTTGAAAGTAAAATTTTCACTTGATTTTCTACTGCTAATTCATGGCGAAAAAACATAACAAAACAAAGAAACCACAGGAACAAAATTGGACACAGATTTGTAAAATGTGGATATATAAGACTATACAAGAAAACAACTCAAACTTGATCAAGGACCTAGAAGTAAAACCAAGGACTATAATTTCTCCATCAGAGAAAAGATTGGAAGAACTAAAAGCTCTAGAACTGGTACAATGACAGGCACATAGACCAGTGAAACAGAACTGAGAACCCAAAATAGACTCAGCTATCTATGGTCAACTGATTTTCGATAAGGAAATCAAAGCTAACAAATGGGGAAATGATAACCTCTTCAACAAATGTTGCTGGAAAAACTGGACTTCCACCTGCAGAAAGCTGAAACAGGATCCACATCTCAAACCATACAAAAAAATCAAGTCAAGGTGGATCTGAGAGCTGGGAGTAAGCGCCAAACCATAACATTCGTAAGAGACAAACAGATTAAGCTTAGAAGCGCTGGTCTAAGGTATAAAGAGACTGTCACATACAACCAGAAATGCACAATCTGAAGAGGATAAAATTGATGCATGGGACCTTCTAAAGATTAAATCCATGTGTACATCAACAACTTTTTCAAAAAGAAAACCTACAGACTGGGAGCAAACATTTGGTAATACCATCTCAGATAATAGTCTTATAACAAAAATTTATAGAATACTCCTGGGCCTCCACAAGAAAAAGACTGATAACTCAAATACAAAACGGGCAGGAGATATGGAGAGAAATTTCACAAAGAAAGATACTAGAATGGCAAACAGATACATGAAGAAATTCTTCAAATCACTCTCAATAAGAGAAATGGAAATCATACTATCTCATTCCAGTAACAGTGACAGAGTTCAACAGGGCAGCAAGTAATAGATGTTGGAAAGGATGTGGCGAGAAACAAACCCTTATACATTGTTGGTGGGATTGTGAAATGGTACAACAGAAATTACAGATGACCCAGCTGTTTCACTACTTGGAATATACTCTGAGAAAATAAGAACTGAGGCACAAATGGAGATTTGTACACCAGTGTTCATAGCAGCGTTATTCACCATCACAGGAACACGGAAATATCCCAAATGTCTAACCACAAACAAATGGATTGAGAAATTATGGTACAATCACACAACTGAATACTATGCAGCATCCAGGAGCAATAATTTTATAAATTACTACCTAACTTGGGAGGGACTAGAGAATATTATACTGAGTGAAACTAACTCAGTCCCGAAAGGATAAATATTGTATGAAACCATTATTGTAGAATGAGTATAAGGATCCAAGAGGGGTGGGAGAGGTTGGAAGCAGATAGAAGAGGGAATTAATCATGGGGTTGTACAATTTGTTGGGTGGGTGGATGAGTGAAATTGAATTTGTTTTTGAAAACAACGTATTCAAATTATGTAAATAACCAGTATAAAATTTAAAAAAAAAGAATGTTAACCAGAATAAGAAAAAAATTACAAAATGCACTGCAGTAAGGAAATCAAAGACAAGGTGCATTGTGAAAGTCTGGTGTCAGGAGCTCTCTAGGGTGCTAAGGAGAAATGATGCTAAGTTACATCTGACCTAGACCGTGATCTCCTCAATTGCTTGCTAGGCATCTGAGAGTGGGGCAATGATGAAGGATAACAACAGAAGAAGAATTGATACCTTTGATGTGTAATGCAGAAGAAGAGTATGGAACATGCCATGGACTGACAAGAAAATGAACAGGTCTGTCCTGGAAAGGGTGAAACTAGGTTGCTCTTTGGAGATACAGACTGTGAAGCTCCGTTTCACATAATTTGGACATGTTGCCTGGAGGAAGCAGTCCTTGGAGAAGGACTAAGAAGGGTATAGAGTCATGCTTGGAAAAGTAGAGAGTCTGCACAGAGAGGAAGACTCTGGATGAGATAGATTGACACAGTGACTGTGGCAATGGTGTCAGGTGTGTCAGAGACATTGAGGTTGGCTGAAGATAGGGCAGGGTTCAGAGTTATTGTTCATAAGTGTTTTATGAGTCATAGTTGAGTTGGTAGAACAATACCACAACACTGCTAGAAACTTATTCTCCCTCTTAAAAGCAAGGACAATGAACACATTGCATAGCAACCAAATCTCTTCAGCACAAATTGAAAACAACTGTGCCCAGTTCAAAGATGCTAGCTGTGTGTTACTTAATGTGGAGTCACTTCACAGGCCTGACAGTAATTCTGTCTCTTGCATCAGGTTCCAGGAGGATCTCAGTACACTTCTAAATTTTCCATTTCAGGGATTCATCTGCTGGGTTTTTGTTGTTGTTGTTGCTAGGTTTCCCCCCCCCCCCATTCCAGTTTTTGCAGTAGTTTCATGTTCTAAAAATTCAAATTTGCTCTGATTTGTGGGCATCAATAACTAGGTTTAAAGTCTAATTTTTGGTGGGGAAGCTGTTTGAGTTATTACTCTTCTGATTGACGTTGTCAACAATTTCATCTTTCTAGAATCAACAATCAACACCCTTGGCATCAGTAGTCAGGAAATCAGGAGACGTATTGCATTTGGAATTTCTCTATCATTCATAGGGCTTTCAGAGGCCTGTTATTTAAGAAGTGGATGGCCAATCTTGCTTCCTAGTCTTTCTTAATCTGGGAGCTCTACAGAAACCCATTTATCATGATCAACCCTTGTGACATGACACATAGTGGCATAGTTTTCAGTATCACAGCAATCTAGACATTATCTCAGTACAGAAAACTCACAGACAAGTTCTGTTAACAATTAGAACAATGTTCTCCCTAAACATAACAGACAATTTCATTTTTACCTTTAATAGCAAGTTTTCACACAAGGTTCAAAGACCACAGGCTCAAGGGCTCAACTGACTTTTAATCACAAAGATTCCCCTCATGAGTTCTTAATTGGTTTAAACAAAAGGTTCCAAGCCCACATTTAATTGTTAATTAAATAAAAAAAAGACCTACCTACTGCATTTCAACCTTAAAGAAACAAAAATTCTTACAACTGGACAGATAGGCAACATCAGCAAAGATGAAGAAAAGATTAACATTTTCAATGACTTCATCTTACTTGGATCCACAATCAATACCTTTTGTACCAGTAGTCATAAAATCAGGATACATATTGCAGAAATATTGGGAAAGTCTGCAGTCAGGGACCTCACCAAATTTTTAAAGGGTAATGATATAATTTTGAGGAGTAAGGTGTATCTGATTCAAGATATGGTCTGTCCAGTCATTTGCATATGAAAGCTTTAAATGAATAAGGATGACAGAAGAATTAATGCCTTTGAGCTATGGTATTGGTGAAGAGTACCTACTATCCCATGGACTGCCAAAAGAACAAAGAAATAAAGCTTCTATACCTTACAAACTTTGGGCATGTTGTTAAAATAGGCTATTCCTGTAAGAGAGACATGAAGCCTGGTAAGGTGGAGGGTTAGTGAAAGAGAGGAAGACCTTCAACTAGATGGATTGACACAATGACTGCTGCAATGGGCTCTATTGTGTCAGGAAGTGTGAGGATGGCACAGGATAGGAGAGGATTCTGATTTCTTGTTCATAGGGTTACTATGGGTCATACTCAAATTGAAGGCAACTAGCAAGAACAACAATATTGCTTTGGGCATATCTGCTGTCATAGACATCTCCAGAATGCTAAAGAACAATGATGTGGTTCTGAAGACTAAGGTGTGCTCAATTCAGGCCAGGTTTTCTCAATCACCTTCTGCATATTGGAGAGATGGGCAATTAATAAGCAAAACAGAAGAAGAATTGACACCTTTAAGTTATGATGATATAGAAGAGTCCATAAACTACTAAGAGAACAAACAGATAATGTCTTGTTTGGGGTACAACCAGAGTGTTCCTTGGAGGCAAAGATAGTGAAGGTTCACCCAACATATTTTGGACATGTAGCTAGGCAAGACTATTTGGAGGGGATGGGGGTGACCAGCAAAAGAGAGGTATACTCCCCTTGAGATGGACTGACATGATAACTTCAGCAATAGGTTTGAGTATTTCCGAGATGGAAGACTCATATTAGCTGTTTATAGGGTTGTTATGAGCCATACTCAACTTAATGGCCCCTAACAACAGCACAAAGACATGTTCTGGTCAACATTATTTTTACCTTTGTATGCACTGATATGACAGTTTCCATTCTGTGCTTATTGATATCACTCACTCACTCCTTCCAAGTAAGAAATCTGATACTTACAGGGTTTTCCATGGAACCATTGGCAAAAGCAAACTGCAGGACACACACTGAGTGTTGGTTAGTAGCATAACTGACCACGCCCTGATGATAAAACATTCAAAACTATTCAATTGAGTTCATCAAAGTTGTTTAGCTCGTGGGTTGACATGTGACTAAACCTTGGTCCTATGTCACCCCGCCCCAACTTTTTCTCATCAATATCTGCTTTCTATTATTTGTGTATAATCACTATAGATGGAAAAAGGAATTGAAGTTGTCAATGATTTGATTTTACAGGGATCCACAATTAACATCTTTGGTATCAGCAGTCAAGAAATGAAAGATGTGTTTTAATGGGAAAATCTGTTGTCAAAGAACTTTACAAAATTTTAAGGAGCAGCAATGCTAGTTGAAAAATTAAAGTACACCTGAATCAACAAGCAATAGTCTTCTTAAGTATTTCCTATGCATCTGAAACTGAAAGAATGAATAAGAATGATAAAAAAAATAATTTACAACTTTGAGTTGTGTTATTAGGGAAAAGTATTAAATATCCCATGGACTGTCCAAAGAACAAGCAAATATGTCTTGAAAAAGTTCATCCACAGTCCTCCTTAGAGTCAAGGATTATGAAACTTTGTTTCACATGCTTGAGCAGATTGTTAGGATGAGATAATACTTGGGAAAAGATATTGGGTTTGCAAAGGTGGAGTGTCAGCGAAAGAGATGAGGGCTCTCAACAAGATGAATTTACTAAGCGACTGTAATAATGAGTTTATGCATATTGGAGATATATTTTATATGTTTTGAAGGAAATAGCAAAAAATAAGGCCCGAGGAATAGATGGTATACCAACTGACATATTTCAGCTAACAGATACTGCCCTGGATGTGCTGACCAAGTTGTGCCAAGAACTCTGGAAAATGAACAACCACTTGGCCAACTGACTGGAAGAGATCTGTATTTGTTCCCATCCCAAAGAAGGGTGACCCAACAGAGTGTGGAAACTATAGAACAATATC
>NW_006399954.1:3415133-3416407 GCF_000299155.1 Elephantulus edwardii
AGAGATGTAATCGATCTGATTCCTATGCACACCATCAAGTGAAATCCAGGTATATGACCTGCGTTTAGTTCTCTTAAAAATGTATTTGCTATGAATAAGTAATTGTGCAAAATTCGATCATGCAAAGATCCTCCTCAGTAGGCCACTTAGCAGCATCATGGTAGATGGAGAAAAGACTGAGGTTGTGAATTATTTTATCTTGCTCAGATCCACCAAACACCCTTGGTATCAGAAGTCAGGAAATCAAACGATGAGTTGCTCTGGGAAAAACTGCTGTCACAGATCTTTCCAGAATGTCAAACACCAACAGTGCCAGTCTAGAGACTAAGGTGTACCTCATCCAGGTCATGGTCTTCTCATTTACTTGTGATACATCTGAAATCTGGGCAATGAATAAGAATGTCAAGAGAAAGAATTGATGCATTTGAGTTGTGGTGCTAGAGAAGAGCATTAATTATACTATGGACTACCAAAAGAACAAACAGGTAAGTCCTACAGAAAGTGAAATCAAGTTGCTCCTTGAGAGCAAGGATTTATACTTGTATAAGTATATTCATATACTTGGGGCATGTTGCCAGGAGGGTAGAAGGTGAGGGCCGGAGAGGAAGACACTGATTGACACAATGGCTGTGGAAATGGGGTCAGATGTATCAGAAATAGGACAAGGTTCAGAATGATTGTCCATAGAGTCACTATGAGTCATAAATCATCTCAAGGGCATTTAATGTCAACAACAATTAGAGTAGGACATCATACTTGGTAAAATAAAGAGTAAGTGAGTCATTGAGCTCCAACAGAGCAATAATTATGAGAATGGCACTGAATTTGGAACTGCTGTATCCTGCTGTAGGTAGGTTTGCAGTGACTTAGAATTTATTGAATGGTTCCAAACTCTCCACAACCTCATCAGCATTTATTTTTTTGCTGCTCTTTTGAACTTTGTCATTGGTACAGGGGTGAGAGAGCTCATAGTTGTTATTATTTGCATCTCTCTGAGAGCTGAGAATTTTGAACATTTCTTCATATGTTTGTTTGCCATCTGAATGTCTTCTTTGATGAAGTGTCTATTCATATCCTGTGCCTATTTTGTGATTGAGTTGTTTACTTTTTTCTTGTTGAGGTGCTGGAGTATTCTATACATTTTAGATATGAGTTCCTGATCAGATATGACATTACCAAATATTTTTTTCCCAGTCTGTCACTTTCCATTTGTTCTCTCCTGGTTGTAGGTTTTTATCATTCTTGGAAGACTGTTTCAACTGTGAATTAGTGCT
>NW_006399954.1:3423031-3434476 GCF_000299155.1 Elephantulus edwardii
CATAGGGTCGCTATGAGTCGCAAACGACTCGACGGCACATAACAACAGCAACAGCAACAACATATCAGAGATGATAAGGATGACATAGAAAGGGCAGGGTGCAGATTGCTATTTATGGGGGTCTGAGGTATCATCAACTCAACAGCACATAATATTATATCTCTAAGATATATCTTTGGTAGCCTAGGATGCATATATTATTATCCTTGGGCTGCCATAAAAAGTAACACAATATAGGTGGCTCACCACAGCAGAAATATGTTATTTTATGGTGAAATGCTTTGGAAGCTGAAGTCCAAATCCAGGGTGTAAACAAGGTCATATTTGCTGTTATCACCCGGGAGAAATTCTACTCGATCTCTTTTTGTTCTTGCTGGTTGCTGGCAGTTCTTGGCTACCTAACTTGTATCTCTGCCTCAGTTTTCACATGGCTGTTTTATTGGGTTTTTTGTTGTTGGTTTTGGGGTTTTTTTTATTTCTCTTTGTCTCTTGGCATGTTTTATAAGCTGTGGATTAGAGTTCACCTTAAATCAGTATAATCAAATGTTATCTAATCATACCTCTAAATGTCTCATGTCTAAAAAGGGATGAAATTGTTAAAAAAAAAAGGCAATGAAGACTGGGATTTTAATATGTCTTTTTGGAGAGAAAGCATAATCTAACCTACAACAAAACAAAAGTGAAAAAAAAAGAATCTTAAAAAGTAAAACTGAGCCACCTACCATGTTACAAAGCATCTTACAAAACAATTTTGCAGAGCTTATTTCAATGACTATACATCATCAGGGCAATCCATCCTTGCTGGAGAATCAAAAAGCCTTTACTTACTGGCACGACACTAGTGAGCGAAGATCAGATAAGCTGTGGGAGGATATCAATAACCGCATCCAGGGAGAAGGCAAAGGATCATTACAAAGCCAGAGGAGGAAGAAAAGATCAAGATGGATGTCAGAAGAGAGTGAATATTGCACAGAGTGCCAAGAAGGCAAAGCAAAAGGGAGAAATCAAGTTATTAAGGAGCTGAACAGAAGATTTTAAAGGACAAAGTGGGAAGACAACGTAAAGGATCAGTAGGTACTCTGGAGTCAGAAAATCAAAGGGGCCATGTATGGTTGGCATTTCTTAAAATGAAGGAATTGAAGAACAAATTCAAGCATTGAGTTGCGATACTTAAGGATGATTTGGACAGAACGTTAAATGATCCAGGAAGCATTAAAAGAAGATGGAAAGAGTATACAGAGTCATTGTGCCAAAAGAAATTAGCAGACACAGAAGAATTTCATGAAACAACATAGGAACAAGAGCCTGTGGTGATGAAGGAAGAAGTTCAAGCTGCTCTGAAGAAGTTGGTTAAAAATAAAAAAAAACCACCAAAAAAAAAAACCACAAACTAACAAAGACCCATGAATTGATGGCATACCAACTGACATATATCAACAAACAGATATTGCCCTGGATTTGCTTACTAAGTTGTGCCAAGAGATCTGGAAGACAACCGCTTGGCCAACTCACTTAAAGAAATCTATATTTGTTCCCATTCCAAAGAAAGGTAACTAGACAGAATGTGGTCATTATTGAACAATATCATTAATATTACATGCAAGCAAGATTCTGATGGAGATTATCCAAAACCAAATGGAACAGCACATCAACAGATAACTGCCTGAAGTGCAGGCTGGGTTTAGAAGAGGCTGTGTTACTAGGGATTTTATAACTAATGTTATAATGGATCTTGTCTGAAAGCAGGGAGTACCAGAGTAATGTCTATCTGTGTTTCATTGACGATGCAAAGGCATTTGACTGTGTGGATCACAACAAACTATGACTGAGTTTGAGAAGAATTGGGAATCCCAGAACATTTGATTGTGTTTATGTGAAATCTATATTTGGACCAGGAGGCAGTCTTCAAAACAGAGTAAGGAAACACTGCATGGTTCAAAATTGGAAAGGGTGTGTGTCACAGATGTATCCTATCTCCATAACTTTTCAAAGTATATGCAGAACAGATTACTCAGGAGGCTGGGATCTATGAGGAAAAATGTGGCATAAGGATTGGAAGAAGACTCATCGACAATCTGCATTATGCAGATGAGACAACTCTGCTTGCTGAAACTGAGGAGAACCTGAAGCCCTTGCCCCAGAAGGTCAAGGACTGCATGCTTCAATATGGATTGAAGCTCAACATCAAGAAAACAAAGATTCTCATGGCTGGACCAATTGCCAGTGTCCTGATAGATAGTAAAGAGATTGAGATTTTTAACAGCTTTAGTTTGCTTGACTCCACAATAAACACTCTTGGTCCCAGGAGCCAGGAAATTAAAAGATAAATTGCATCAGGAAAGTCTCCTGTCACAGACCTCTCCAAAGTACTGAAAAGCAATTATATCAGTCTGGAAACTAAGGTGTGCTTGATCCAGGCCATAGTCTTTTCAGTTACTTGCTATGTATCAGAAAGCTGAACAATGACTAGAGATGATAGAAGGGAAATTTAAGCCTTCGAGCTGTGGTGCTGAAGAAGAGTATTGATTATACCATGGACTGTGAGGAGTACAAACAGGTCCATAGGTTCGTCCTAGAGAGGGTGACTTCAGGCTGTTCTTTGGAAGCAAGGATTCTGAAGTTTCATCTGATATACATTGGACATGTTGTAAGAAGGGACCAGTCCTTGGAAAGGGATGTAATGCTTGGGAGGGACAGCTCAAGAGAGGAAGACACTAGATGAGATGGATTGATTTAGTGACTGTGGTATTGGGGGTTGGTGTGTCAGAAACAATAAGGTTGACACAGAACAGAACGAGCAGGGTTTAGGGTTGTTGTACATAGGGTTGCTATGAGTCACAGGCAACTCAATGGTACATAACAACAACAACAAACACACTCTCCTGTAGGGAAATCTGGTGGTAGTCTAGTGGTAAAAATTCACTAACCACTCAGAGGGAGAAAGATGGGAAGTCTCCTCTAGTGCAATTCACTGCTTCTTAATACCTGCCAGAGGGTCAGCAATGGTTTGGCTCCAACCCAAAGGCACTCAGCACCAACATTCTACCACAGGTCAAAGTTTGGAAGCACAGAATGCTAATTCCTGGGCATTGCATTTGGGTTGCAGTGAGATCTTGGAGAAGGAAGAGTGAGGTGCTGGGACTTTGCAAAATTGTCTTTAATCTTTCTTAGCAAGTGTCTCCAGGGGTGGCTGGGATGAAAATGTGAAGCCAAAAATCTGCAACACACTTGTGATACCACAGATCTGATACATAAATTTCAAACAACAACAAACACAGTAATGGCACTGATCCAATCTTACTTTTGCTGTTAAGTGCCATGGAGTGGACCCTGTATCCTGGTGATTCATAACAGAAGAAAGCATCACCTGATCCTACGAGTTCTGGATCTGCATGAGGTTGTTTGAATATCTGACTTGGATCCTTTGGATTGATCATGGATCTGATCCTTAAGATTCACTGGCTGAATTTCAGATGTACATCTGAAATGTCTTTGTTCCTACTCTGTCTTAGCTGGAAACTCTGCTAAAATCTATTCAGCATCATAGCAATAGTGAGCCTGTGCTGGCAGATGGCTTGCGATCATGCTTGAAGTGAAAATTGAACCCAAATCTCTCACATGGCAAGTAATGACCCTATAACTTATCTACTATACCACCCTGAATCAGTATAGGGACCAACAAGAACAAGTGACAAGACATTAAGTGCCAAAATAGTGATGGCAGAAATGAAGCAAAATTAATTCAGTCTGTGGAAAAGAAGAAAGGTGATATTTAAGTTGATACCTGAAGTTATAATAGAAGTAATTGGATCAAAAACCTTCTAGAGGGAAGGGGTTTTCTCATAGTGAGGGCACACAAAGTACAAGTTTGCAAGTGAGGGAGGCCCTGACACTGGAGTAACAGAAAAAAGGACAACACAATGTCATAAAAAATATGAATTTGTAGTAATTATTTCTTTACTTGCAATCAAATTCATTCACTGCAAAAGAGTTAAACCAGAAGCATTATGTAGAGATAACCTCTACAAGAGAAAGAAACTGCATTTGAATGAGTGAGAGAATACAGCTTACTGTCTAACCATCCAGTTCTCACCAAATATTCTTAGTATAATATAATAACAATAATTAATAAAAATGACAGACAACCATTTGTATTTGCAATAAAAGAGTAATTGTTGCTCATTTTCTTTTGGTAGTGGCACTATTGAACTAATCATAGCCTTGAGGAATTACTGAAACTGTGTCATACTTTTGGAGGTGTCCTCATTCTTTGAAGCTGTTTAAGATTATTTTTTATTGTGAAGTGTTATAGTCCTGTAATGACAAAAATTAAAGAATTAATTAAACGTGGAGAGAAGAAAACTTTTCTGGCTGTTTCTTTAAAAATGTGTCCTAAAAAAAAAAATGTGTCCTTTCTTAAATTTTTCTTAAAGTACATATACACATATTATAACTATTCTTCATAAAAGACCAAGAGATTTTTTTTCCTTAAGAAATCCTCAAACAAAATAGACAGAATAAAGAAAGGCCTTTTTTCTCTGCCATATTTTGGTGAATTGAAGCAGACCACATAATGACAATTTAATGCGTTTTATCATGTCATTTAGAAATATAAAACCTGTTAATGTGGAAAGAGAAGGCATAAGGTATAAGATTAGGGAATTGGAAAACACATTCCTGCTCACTGAAATCTTACAAGTTTGTTTTAAATATTTGTCATATATCACAGAAATTTGATGTGACAGCATTAAATAGTTTAGG
This sequence comes from Elephantulus edwardii, assembly GCF_000299155.1. Lineage (NCBI taxonomy): Eukaryota > Metazoa > Chordata > Mammalia > Macroscelidea > Macroscelididae > Elephantulus > Elephantulus edwardii. The sequence continues at coordinate 3,427,793 of NW_006399954.1, forward strand.
AATCTGGTTGAAGTATCCTGTTCTAGAAGTCATTTGTTCAGTCCAGTTATTTTCACAATGCCACTAAACTAATTCAACAGAACAAATTCCCTTTAGTGATTTCCAGCTTTTGGAATGACCTCAAATTCCCTTTCATGATAATTCTCAGCATAACTTTGTACAATGTACATAGCATTTCTACATGCGTGACACGTCAGTCTTTTAAAAAAAATTGTTAGGAGCTAATGTCATGCTTTGTCAATCAACTAGGGTAACAGTCTTGAAAGAGTGGTAAATTTTTCATTGTGATTATGAATTTGGCAAAGAAACTTTATCTTTTGTTCATCCACTGGGTATTAATGAATAGGAAACAGCATAATTACATTACTGAAAATTCCATAAGCTCCAGAATATTTTTCTATAGTCATGAACACACTGTGGCCATTATAACCCAAATTGTCAGAGATTCCTTGGCTGACGCTAATATAATGTCTGATGACATCAGGGACTTTAAACAATCCTTCTGTGACAAATCCACAGCATTTTCATGGCATAGAAGCATAAGATAGCCCTGCACAGTGACATTTTCTGAAATTCAGAAGAGCCATGTGCTAGCACAGCTTATTATTGCATGAGTTTTGATGAGAAATGAATCCTATTTTGTCCCCTGAAATATAATTACATGACTATTCTGTAAAATGTCTAGTATATAAAGCAGCAGTTAAATTCTTCCTAACCAGTATTATATTATAAAGCTGTTCTACTCTACTATTTAAACATATTAATTCTGTGCTGATTTTTTTTTTAAATTCAAGTAGCTGACTCAGGATTTGTTTCTAGAAGTGTCATTGGGATTTGTGAGTCTGACAGAGGAAGATGGGAATCATGTACCTGGAGGTCAATATTTTACCTTTATTAGCACTGGTTTAAGAGTCAAATGGTTTCTGCCACAATGAGGATGACACAGAATAGGACAGTTTTCAGATATGATATTCAGATAGGATCACCATGAATTGTACTTGATTCAATGGGACCTAACAAATGGTGGCCAGTTGTAGTCAATGATAGGTAGCATCATGATTACCTAGTGGTAGTGAATTGCATTGCCCACTCAAAGTCATGCAATTCCAATCCTCCGGATGCTCCTTGGGAAAAAGATGGGCAATCTCCTTCCGCATGAATTCCTGCCACTTAAAATCTGCTAGAACGTTAGCTATGAGCTGGTTCCAACTCAACGTTGAATGACGACAACAACAACAATCCTGTGGTAAGCAGTGATTACAGCCAACTTCCCTTTAGGAGCAAGATCTTCACATTTGATCAAAAGAACTATGGCCCTCACTGGAAGGAAGATAAAGAGTTCAGTCAGGTAGAGACAGTTATTTTAGCCAAACTTATCAGTCAGCTTCTCCCTAGAGGAGGAATAAGTGGGGGAGAGTGTTGCATAGTTTGGCTCTTAGGACACTATGCCCACAGAAGCATGACAAGGGAGACTGAAGAATCCTTTCCAAGCATCCTGAATTGTCAGGAAATCCTGCTTTATGGACTTTCATCTTTCATAAACCATTCCACATTATCCAAGTATGTCCTAAGACAAGATGCACGGGACAAGATTCATGAGTTGCTTGTCATTTGGGGAAAAGCAAATTTAACACCCTATTCTATAATTCTGGGCACGCTTTAAAAAAACCATCCATTTCTACTTCATCCAAGCAATGACTCCCTGTTTCTTGCAGACCAAAGTTAAAATTTAAAGATATCAAATCCAGTCCCCTTGGTATCTGACTATATAAACCTCCCCTTACTCTCTCCTTTACTCTTCTCATTTTTTGCTTATAACTTACAGACTCACTGGAGGATTTATAAATGTAGGTCCAGGAAGGTGCCACACATTAGGCTTTGCGTAAATGTCTTCATTAGTCTTTCTTTGTCCTAAAGGCAATAAATGCCCTTATTAGTTGTGTTTTTGTAAATTAAAAAATGTGTTTTTGTTATGCTGGTTTTCCTAGGCTACATAATAAGTTAAAAAGCTGAGAAATAAACTGAGTTTTCTCTCTCCGTAGTTGAGCTTTTCAGCTGTGGATGATATTTCCAAATGTAAACTGGTCAGGTGTTGCTGACAAACATTGAAAGTTTGGAGATTTGGTTCCACCAAAAGTGGTCCCTGCAGAAAAGACTGGATCACTAAAATAGTTGGTCAGTGAAAACTGGTTGAAAGAGCTGTAATAGATATAATTAAAGGAAAAATTAAAAGCAATAGCTGCTGAGGATGCACATTTATGTCCAAATTTTTCATGGTTTTGTGGAAAAAAAGCTGGACAATCTCCTCCCATAGGATTTACAACCCTTGAAAACCCACTGGAGGTATTAGCTTTGAGTCAGTTCCTACTCAGCTGTACTCAGCAGAAGGAATAATGTAAACCTCATTATTTGGGGATAGAGAGTCATGGCTTCTTGGGATTTCTCAGTTAACTCTCTTGAATATGTATTTAGTGTGTCTTTTGTATCACCTAGTTCAGTGTGTTGTGCATATCAAATTTGATGATCTGGTTAACTAATAGTGCACGAGTTCCTATTTTCAGTATAGACACTTTCAAAAGGTTTTAAAATTTTTACCACTAAGTTTCTATGTTCAGATGTCCTAAGGATATGTTAGTATACTTAGATAATTTTCATTTTTTACATTTTTTTCTCTTTAATTAATACAGTGACGTTCAATCTCGAAATATTGTAAAGCCAGTTTCCTATAATACATTTCAGCCTAAAGGTTAAAAACAAAAAAAAAAAAAAAACAAAACAAACAAAAAAAAGAAAAAAACCTCTCAATCTGTGAAAATAACAACAATAAAAACCCAGCCTTGCAAATGGTGACAGTATCAGTCTGGAGCAATAAGACGAGACTCAAGAGTCGGAGGAAGACTAGAATGTGTCAAACTGCTTCTAAGAACAATGTCCTCCTTTGCCATGAGACCAGAACAGAATGATGCCTGGCTACCAGTACTGAATATTTTAGTAAAAGTTTCAATAGAATATTAATTTTAAAAGGGTTTCCCCTTTTAAAAATTCAGAACAGAATTTCAAACTCTCATGAGCTTCAAATTTTCTGAAGCCACTGAGAATAGATTATCTTTTTTCCTTTTTAAAGGCATTTTGTTTCATTAGTGTATGTTTTATTTTATACATTCTTTCATTTACATTGTGTAGCATTTCATCATTCATATACATTGCATTTCATACAACCAATCACTATGGATCTATGACGATTATCATTCCATCTCTTTGAGTCTCCATTGAATCTTTCCCAATCCTTCAAGAGTTCCAACCCCCCAATCTGGCCACTAACTTCTACTATCCTGGTAACCATATCATTTTTCTTTTGAAATTAATATTTTCATCATTAATATACCTTGTGTTTCATGCATGTGCATTGTGTTTTACATAATCTTTCATTTATATTATATGTTAGTAACATACTTTTTATATCATTTTTTTCAGCTTACAATTATTTTATTAGTGACTACTTGCTTGAGAGCGTGTTAGCCAGTTACTTCATGTTTCAAATCCTTATGTCCCATTCTTAGATAGCTGATTTATAATTTGCCTATACCTATCAAGCCAGTGCACAAACAAATATATCTTGGAGAAATTGTAGCTAGAGTGCTCATTGGAAGCAAGGATGATAAAATTTCGTCTCACATACTTTGGCCATATTGCTCAGGGAAGATATTTCTTGGAGAATGGCATCATACTCAGAAAGGTGGAAGATCAAGAAAGGAAAGGAAGACCTTCAACCAGGTGGACTGACACAATGACTGTCATACTCAACTTGATAGCAGCTAAAAAGAACATCAAAACAGTACTGTGAAGGAACAAGCATGTCTCTTTTGCTCAAAGTTTCAACTTGGAAGTTTCAAGCATCTGTACCCACAGGCAGAGTCCAGTCCAGAGCCATCACAGCACAGCAAGCTACCCTGACTCCAGAATGGATCATTCTTTCATCTAGTTGGGTACTTTTAAACTCATCCCCAGTCATTCCATGACTAAGTTCAAAAAAGCATCAGCTGTAAGCTCAGGAATCAACACTTGCGCCTGCATTCCAGATCTATTGGTCTCTTCACTCAGGGCTAGCCTCTACATGGGGCCAGGTCAATAAGCCAGGGGTCCTCATGGTTCCATGCCCTTTAAATTCTTCCTGCTCATCCACACATCTGTGCATGTGAGGTGGGTGACTCAAAAGGATCACCTCAAAGCTCAGTATGTTTCTCCATTGGTGTTTCTGGGTTTGAGTTTGTTTGGTTTTTTGCTGTATTTTATTGTTTGTTTACAAATTTTGTGTACATTGTGTTTCACCCTATTCCTCATTCATATTGTGTTTTCTACAATCGTTCTCGTGCATTATGTTTTATAAAAGTAATCACCATTAGACTTGTCCAAAGGCTGGTTACCCAGTGCGGACAGAGAGCGGGGTGGAGCTCCCAGATTAAAACAAGCTTGGAAGAAGGAGAGGCATCCACTTCCGTAATAGCTTGCCTCTGGAAACCCTATGAACCTGGAGAGAGAATGAGAGACACCCAAGCGTCGAGGACTCTCCTTCATAGGGTGGCTATGAGTTGCCTGAGACTCGACGGCACTTAACAACAACAACAACAACAACAACAACAACACCATTGCACTTGTCATCATTACCCTGTTCTTTCAACCAGATACTTTCCATTCTTCCTCCTTCCCCCACCAACCTGTGCAACCATTTTGCCCCTACCCATTCTCACCCCTCCATTTCCACCCCTTCCCCCCTTGAGTTCCCAATACATGCTTTACCAATACCCTTCTATTACTACAATAATGGTCTTATGCAGTATTTGTCCTTCGAGACGGAATTGGTTCACTCAGAATAATGCTTTCCATTCTCTCCCAAATTATGTAGTTTGTTTTTTGGTTTTTGTTTTAAATCATTGCTACTGAGTGCTGCATAGTATTCTGTTGTGTGAAAGTCCGACAATTTCTCAATCCATTCTTTTGGACATTCGGGCTGTTTCCATGTTCTTGGAATGGTGACTAACGCTGCTATAAACATTGGTGTACAAATCTCTGTTTGTGTCTCACTTCTAATTTCCCTGAGATGTATTCCTAGTACTGGAATAGGTGGGTTGTATGGAGTTTTGTCTACCTTTTTGATAAAATGTCAAACTGTCTTCTAGAGTGATTGTACTATTTTACAATTCCACCAACAGTGTATGAGACTTCTCACCTCTTCACATCCTCCCTAATATTTATTGCTTGTTGCCATACCACACTTTGCCACTGCTACTGGGGTGAGATGGTATCTCATTGTGGTTTTGATTTGCATCTCTCTTGTTGCTCGTGATTTTGAACATATTTTCATGTGTCTCTTAGCCACCTGACTGTCTTCCTCTTGTGAAAACTCTTTCCATGTGTTTTGTCCATTTTTTAATTAATAGTCTTTTTCTTCTGAACGCCCAGAAGTATTTCCCATTCTTTCACTACCTTTTCCACAATCTATTTTCTCGAGATAATTTTTAAACTTTAAACCAAATGTATCTCCCAGTCTGACAACTAACAAGTGTTCACAACATGATAAAAAACAATTTCTACCTTGAGCACTGAGTTTGTGTTTGTTTTTTAACTTTCATTCCAAATACTTTTTAAATTTTTTTTAAAAGTCATACATTGTTGCACATTTTTCTCCCTCTACCTCCCTTCACTCACACCTAGTTCACTTTGCAATGCTTCTTATTCCAGATTGTTGTCATTTCTATAAAACCTAATCATATATTCCTTTTAAACAGTTATTTTCCTTACCTGTTCCAGTGTAGTCCATTATCTATCTACTGTTTTATATTCTTCCTTCAACCTTTCCATGTCAGTCCTGTTATGTACTGTTATGCAGTATTTGTCCTTTTTGACGGAAATATTTTATTCAGCACAATATCTTCCAGGCTCTTTCATGTTGTGTAATGTTTTATGAGTTCATTGTTTTTCAGTGCTGCCTAATAGTCCATTATGTGAACGTACCATAGGATTTTTTTAAATATTTGTTTTCTGATGGGCACTTGGTTTTCTTTCATCTCTTTGCTATTGTAAATAAATGTAGCAATAAATATTGGTGTGTGTACATCTGTTTGACTTAAGGCTCTGGCTTCTTTAGAGTGTATTCCCAGATAGTGGAATTGCTGAGTCAAATGATATTTTAAATGATATCTCTATTTCCAACTTTTAGAAAAAGTTCCAGATTTCTTTACATAGTGGTTGTACCATTTTACATTCCCATCAACAGTGACTAAGAATTCCAGTCTATCTACCACCTCACCAGCGTTTGCTGTCCTGTTAAACTTTGCTTTTGTTAGTGGAGTGAGATTGTAGCAAAATTTTAAATACTATCCTGGTGGAGGGTGGAGCTGGGAAGTAAGTGGGTTAAGGCACTGGGCTAAGAGGGGGGTCAACACTTAAACTAATGCTTACCCTAACAATAAGGGATTTATCTTTAACTGCTCCACAAATTGCTGTCTGTCAGATACTCCTCTAAATCTGAACATTCAGATCAGGACAGACTAGGAAGAAGGATTGGCCACCCACTTCTGAAATAGCAGGCCTCTGAAAACCCTATGCACAACAGAACACACGCAGATTAACAGAAAGGGCAACCTAGGCAGAACTATCAAGTATGGAAATACAAAGGAGGAGGAA
>NW_006399954.1:3437025-3443447 GCF_000299155.1 Elephantulus edwardii
GACTCGATGGCACATAACAACAACAACAACAAGGCAAAGTTTAGAGACTAAGCTTTCATTGTGTGTAACCAGGACATCAGCTAGTACTTAAAACACTCTTACCCAGATATGCAGAAAAGATTGGGTTTACACACAGAAATTGAGCATTGGGGTTACTAAAAATTCTTTGAGGTTCATAGTTGAGATTTCTTCACATCCACGAGTCATTATTCTTTCTGATTTCTTATGGATGTCCAACCTCCAGGTTATCAGGAATGGTAACCAAGCTGAGTCAGCAGATGCCAGAATATAAAGGTTAGCAAAATATGTTATTGGCAAAATTACTGAGGCATACATTTCTCCATATGGCTATCAAAACAAAATGGCTTGGCAAGAAACTGTGCTGCAATCCCGAAAGCACATGTTTCGGGACCACCAGATGCTCTGCAGGAGAAGGATGGCCACTTTTCTTCTGTGCAATTAACTGCCTCTAAAAAACCATTGAAGGGTCAGTTATGGATTGCTTCTGACTCTATGGTACACAACAATAGCAACAAAGCTAATAAATAAATTGGCTTCTCTAATGGAATGTGGCATTAGGATTAGAGGAAGACTCATCAACAATTTATGTCATGCAGATGCCACAGTTCTGCTTTCTGGAAGATCAAGGACTGCAGTCTTCAATATGGATTGAAGCTCAACATCAAGAAAACAAAGATTCTCACCACTTGGCCTATTGGTAGCATTATGATAGATGGTGAAGAGATTGAGATTGTTTACAGCTTTAGTTTGCTTGGCTCCACAATCAACACTCTCAGTACCAGCAGCTAGGAAGTCAAAGGATGAATTGCACTGGGAAAGTTAGCTTTCAGAGACTTCTCCAGAGTACTGAAGAGCAAAGACATCAGTCTTGAGACTAAGGTGTGCCTGACCCAGGCCATAGTCTTCACAGTTGCTTACTATGCATCAGAGAGCTGGACAATGATTAGGGATGATAGAAAGAGAATTGATGCCTTTGAGCTATGGTGCTGGAGAAAAACATTGAATATAACAGGAGAACAAATGGGTTCATCTTAGAGAGGGTGAAACCAGGCTGCTCTTTGGAGGCAAGGATTCTGAGGCTTCATCCGACATACTTTGGGCATGGTGCAAGAAGGCACCCATTCTTGGAGAGGGACACCATGTTTGGAAGGGTGGAGGGACAGAGAAAGAGAGGAAGACCATTGATTGAATGGATTGATTCAGTGACTGGAGTAATGAGGGTAGGTGTGTCAGAGACAGTAAAGTTGGCACAGGATAGAGCAGGGTATAGGGCTGTTATACATAGGGTTGCTATGGGTCACAGGTGGCTCAACTGCACATAACAACTACAACAATAATGCTAAAAAAATAAGCTGCTACTACAAGATTATCTCCTAGTTCTTTTGATTTGCATCTTTCCGATAGCTAGAGATTTTGAGCATTTCTTAACATGGGTTTTGTCTTTTAAAATTATGTATGAAATAGTAATTCAAGAACTTGGGAGTTTATGCATTTATACTAATGAGACAGAGACAACTTGCATAAGAAAGACTAGAATGGAGACACAAATTATTTCGTGAGGTTCTGTAGACTAGTTCACAATGACACTATGAAAAACAAATCTAAACCTTTCCCTGTACCACACCATCTTCTTGGTGTCTGTCATGCTCAAGCTCATTGTGCAGTCAGCGTCAGTCCATTTCGTTGAGGACCTTCTTTTCTCTGGATGACCTTCTAACTTTCCTATAATGATATCTCTCTCCAAAGACTGGTTCCTGCTGAAGATAATGCCCACAGTAAATGAAACAAAGTTTCACCATTTTTGCCTCCAAGGAGCACTGTGGTCTCTGGTTGAACTTTCTTTAAGCAGATTTTTTTAGTCTTTTGGCAGCCCATGGGTTATTCAGTAGTCAGGATATCTTAGTCAACTAGAATATCCTAGTCAACATAGCTTTGTCCTGGAGTAGGTGAAACCAGAGAGCTTTTTAAAAGGCAGAAATGGTAAAACTCCATGTCACATACTGCAGGCAATGTAAGGAAGGACCAGTCTTAGAGCAGGACATCATGCTTGGAAATGGGAAGAGTAAATATAATAAAGTAAGTCTTTCAACGACAGTGGCAATAAATGTGAACTCGAATGTGTCTGAGATGATGAGGATAACATAGTATAGGGCAAAGTTCAAAGCTCTTGCTTATAGAGTTGCTGTGGGTCATAGATGTCTCAAAAGCACATACCAATAACAACAAAGCCAACACCATCATTCAAGGGCATCCATTCTTCTTCTTTCAGCCCTATTCATTGTCCAACTTTCAGATGCCTAACAAACATTAGAAAGATCACATTTTTTTATTGTATTATTTTTATGTGTACTGTCAAATCAGATCTGACTAGTACAGGAGAAGATTTCCCCCTCCTTCTCCTTCTCCAGCAGAGCATCTGGTGGATTTGAACCGCATACCTCTGGGATTGCAGTGCAACGTCTTGCCACTAGGCCACCAGAGCCCCCTGAAAGATCACATTTTTTTATCAGGTACACCTTAGTGTTTAAACTGATATCCTTGCTCACTAGTATTTTTGGAGAGGTTCTTGAAAGCAGATATCCCTAGTGCAAAATATCTTTTGATTTCTTGACTACTGCTACCATAGATATTTATTGTGGATCCAAATAAAATGAATCTTTTGAAAATGTCAATTTTTTTTCTCTATCATGATGTATATTTTTTCTAGTATTGGTCCAGTAGTGAGATTTTTCTTTGTTTCCTTGATGTTGAGATGTAGTTAATATTGGAGGCTGCAGTGTTAGATCTTCTGTAGAAATGGTTTCAAGTCTCTTTCATTTTCTCAAATCAAGGTTGTGACTTCTGTATTATGCATGTTATTGATGAGTCTTCCTCCAATCCTGATGCAATATAATTTTTCTTATACTCTGTGTGTGTGTGTGTGTGTGTGTGTGTGTGTGTGTTTTGATTGCCTTTGAGTTGAGCATGACTCATAGTGACCCTATCAAAAAAAGGCCTGAAGCCCCTCAATAACTATCAATATTTATCAAAGTTCATAGAGTTTCCAGAGGCATGTTATTTAGGGAGAGTTTGCCACTCCTGATTCCAAACCTGTCATAGTATGTTATTGTTGTTATGTGTCATCAAATCATCTGCAACCCATAGTGACCGTATGTATAGCAGCTCTGAATCCTTCCCTGTCCTGAGCCAGTCTCACTAATTCTGACACAACAACCCTCATTGCCACAATTACTGCATCAATCTATCTCATACTTGCTCAGCATAAAGATTTAATAGATATGGAGAAATGATGAAAGCCTGATCTTTCCTGACCTTATATGATGTAGTGTTCTCTTGACACTGTTTATCATAACTAACTGTGGCTAACTCTGAGAAGAATAAGAATCCCAGAACACTTGATTGTGCTTACGCAAAACCTATACTTGGACCAGGAGGCAGCTGTCAAAAAAAAAACCCAAGGAAACATTTCATAGTTTAAAATAGGAATGGGTATATGCCATGGATGTGTCCTATCTCCATACTTTTTCAATCTATATGCAGAACAGGTGGGGCTCTATGACGAGGAGTGTGGAATCAGTATTGGAGAAAGACTCAACAATGACCTGCTTGATGCTGATGACTCAACCTTGCTTTCTGAAACTGAGGCATTTACTGCAGAAGGTCAAGGATTGCACCCTTCAATGTGAATGGAATCTCAACATCAAGAAAACAAAGATTCTCACTACTGGGACAATTGGAAGCATTATGATAGGAGGTGGAAAAATTGTGATTATTAACAGCTGCAATTTTCTGGGCTCCATAATCAACACTCTTGGCGCCAGCAGTCAGGAAATCAAAAGATGAATTATACTGGGAAAATCTGCTGTCAGGGACCTTTCAAGAGTAATGAAAAGCAACAATGTCATTTTGGAAACTAAGGTGCACCTGATCCAGCCATGGTCTTCGCAATTACTTGCTTTGCATCAGAAAGCTGGACAACGACTAGGGATGATAGAAGGAGAATTGGTGCTTTTGAATTGTGGCTTGAACATACCATGGAATGCTAGGAGAAAAATAGGTTCATCCTATTGGCTCAGGATAGAGCATGATTAGAGCTGCTGTGCATAGGGTTGCTATAAATTGTAAGTGAGTCAACGGCACATAATAACAAGTTTTCTCTTGCTTTGTTTGAATATCTCTTGGTCTATGTGTAGGTTTTTGTATGAACATAATTAAGTGTTCTGGGATTATCATTCTTCTCAATGTTAGCTATAAATTCTTATGATCAACATAGTCAAATGTCTTGAAGTATTTTCTTCAGAAGATCAAGAACTGTAATCTTCAATAAAGATTGAAGCTCAACATCAAGAAGGCAAAGATTCTCACCACTGGGCTAATTGGCAATACCAAGATAGATGGAAAGGAGATTGAGGTTGTTAACAATTACAGCTTGCTCAGCTCCACAAACAACAGTCTTAGCACCAGCAGTCAAGAAATCAAAATACAATTGCTTTGAGAAAATCTGTTGTCAGGGACCTCTCCAGAGTACTGAAAAGCAATGATGTTAATCTAGAGACTAAGGTGCTCCTGATCTAGTCCATGGTCTTTGCCATTACTAGCTATGCATCAGAAAACTAGACAGTAACTAAGGATGACAGAAGGAAAAATTATTCCTCTGAATTGTGGTGTGGGAGGAGTCTTGAACATACCATGGACTGCCAAGAAAACAAATAGATCTGTCTTGGAGAGGGTGAAAATAAAGTTTCTTCTTGAAGTCTAGGTTTATGAAGTTCTGTCTCACATACTTTGGGCACTTGGCCAGAATAGACCAGTCCTTGGAGAAGAACATTATGTTTGGAAGAGTGGAGGGACAGCGCAGGAGAGGAAGACTGCATATAAGATGGATTGATACAGTAACTGGGGCAATGGGGTTTGGTGTGTCAGAATTAATGATACTGGTTCAGGACAGGGAAGGGTTCAGAGCTTCTGTACATAGGAATGCTATGTGTTGTAGGTGACTTGATGACACACAACAACAATCAAAGCATAAGTAAATATTTTTTCTACTTCTGTACATAGGGATGCTACATGTTGTAGGTGACTGGATGGCACATAACAACAACAACAATAAATAAAACACAAGTAAATATTTTTTTCTAGTATTCTCTATTTTTGGCTGAGATTCACCTCACATCAGCAATGATCCCTTGTGCTATGACTTTTTCAAAATCCAGCCTGAATTTTTGACAGTTTCCTATTAATGTATTGTTCCAACTATCTTTACATAATCTTCAGTAAAATTTTACTTGCATGTAAAAAATCGTCAATGACTTATTAATTGCAAATTACTAGCTATCCATCTAAGACCTGACAATGAATAAGGACGACAGAAAAAAAAAATTGTTGCCTTTGAGCTGTGGTGTTGGAGAAGAGCACTGAACAGTCAGTCCATGGACAGCCAAGAAAATGAATAGATATGTCTTTTACAATTTCCATATTCTTGTAAATCAACTTCTTGAAAATGGAAATAAATTTTAATTTCTTCCATCAGTTGAACAGGTAGCTAACTGTCCCATATTTGTTGGTAGAGTCCTAAGCACATCTAGAATTATATATGTTTCCTGAAGCGCTTCAACTGAAATTCCTTCAATTCCTCGAGTCTAATTCCCCCCACAATGCATTCTGTGCAGTAGTTCTCCTATTGTTTTTTCTTGATCATATACTACTTCCCGAAAGGGTTTAGTGTCAATGAAATTTTTTGTACAATGATTCTGTGTATTAATTTAATTTTCTTTTGATGCTTTTTAGATCATTCAAGATTTTGCTCACAAAATCCTTCAGTACTGAAATTAAGGCTTGGTCATTGTTCTTCAATTCTTTCAGCTTGAGGCTTGTGGAGAGTGCTCTTCCTTTTTGATTTTCCAATTCCTGCTCTTTGTACATTTCATTGTAATGCTTTGATTTGTCTTCTCAAGATGCATTTTTAAGTCTGTTAAGCTGACTTACCTGGGCATCTCTTCCCCTTCTTTTTACTTCTTTTCATTGCAATGCAAGTTTCAGAATCTGTTCTGACCTTTATTTTGATCTTCATTTTCTTTTCTAGCTTTGTAACAACCCTTTGGTTTCTATATGGATAATGTTCTTAATATCATTCCACAGCTTATCTGGTATGTGGTCCTTAGTGCATTAAATCTTTCAAGATACTTTAAACTTCAGTTGGGAGTATACTCAAGGTCATATTTTTGTTCTTGTGGGTTTGTTTTCATTTTTTTCCATTTCAATTTAAGCTCCCACATGTGTAACTGATAGTTTGTTTCACAGTCAGACTCTTCTGTTTTTTGACTGCTGATAATAAGCTTCTCCGATTCTTCCCTTAGATACAGTCGCTCTGATTTCAATTAATCTATCAGGTATATAGTTGC
>NW_006399954.1:3451532-3467166 GCF_000299155.1 Elephantulus edwardii
GAGGGTTTTCCTCTCTTTTGCCAACCCTCCCCAGCATCACGTCCCTCTCTAATGATTAGCACCTCCTAGCAATAGGCCCAAATTATGTGAGGTGAAACCTCATAATTTTTGCCTCCAAAGAACACATTGGCTGCACCCTATCCAAGACATACCTCTTCATTTTCTTGGCTTTCCATGGACTGACTCTTCAGTGCTCTTCTCCAACACCACAGCTCAAAGGCAACAATTTTTTTTTCTGTCATCCTTATTCATTGTCAGGCCTCAGATGCATAGTTAGTAATTTGCAATTAATAAGTCATTGAATATACAATACTCAATCATTTTATCTCCATCCTCATTTCTGTTCTCATGTGTGTAATTTCCAACTTCCATTCCATCTATTTTGTTTCAAGTTTTGCATTCCAGTCACCAATTATTATTAATTAATGCATCTTGACTGAATTTTTATTCAATTTTAAACTGCAAAATTTGATAGATTGCCTCAGTTTTCTCTTTTTTGGCTTTGACTCTTGGTGTGTATATTTGCACAACAGTTGTATTCACAGGCTGAACTGTATTAGCAGTTCTTCCTTATATGCACTTTAATAGTAGTATCCCATTACTCAAAGCATTGTACTTAATAAAAGATCTTACAACTATCTTTTTAACTATGAATGCAGTGCCATTCTTCTCAAATTTTTCATTCCCATTATAGTAGATCATATGATTATCCAATTCAAATTAGTTATTTCCAGCCCATCTCAGTTCACTAATGCCTAGAATGTGTATCTTTATATGTTCCCTTTAACTTTTGACAATGTGTAGTTATCCTATACTCATACTTGATACATTTCAAATTATAATTATTAGTGAATGCTTGCAGCTGTTTCTCCTCATTTTTTAGTGACTTCTTATCTGAGCTCTACATCTAATACTATAGCCATTTTTGTTCTCCTATTTTTCATGGGGTTTTTTGAAGCCTGCTACTTCAAAAGGGATGGCCAATCCTGATTCTTAGTCATTCTTAATTTGGGAGTTTTGCTGAGATCTGTCCACCATGGATGGCCCTACCGGCCTTTGACACATTGGTGACAAAGCTTCCAGTATCAAAGCAAGCCCGAGGGCTTCTTAGAGGCCATGATGGTAAAGTTTCATGTCACATATATTTTGAGTATGTTGTTAGAAGGGACTATTCCTTAGAGGGGAACATTATTCCTGGAAATGTAGAGAGCCACAAAAGACAAGAGAAGAATTGTACTTCTGGGTCAAGGAGATAGATTGACAGAGTGAGCGCAGCAGTGGGTGTGTTGGAGATAGTGAGGATGGTGAGGGATAGGACAGGATCCTGTCTGTTACTTGCAGGGTTGACATGAGTCGTACTTAACTGCGCAGCATATAACAACAGCCACAACAATGTCTCTTTCCACGAGGACGGTTATTCTGATTCCACCATGCTGATCAATGAAGTCTATGTATGCAGACATTGTCTTTGTGTTTAAAATTATTTTTAATGAATAAATCACTAATTGTACCATATTCTATCATATAATCTCCAGTTTCATTTCAGTCACCAGCACACTATTTTCCAACTATCAGTCCTTCTTCTTTATTTCCAATTTTTCCATTCCATTACTATTAATACTTTTTGATTGCATGTTCAATCAATTTCAAACTACTAAAGTTTCTTATGTTGTTATGTACAGTCATGTGAGATCTGACTCATAGTTGACCTTCCAGGGGGTTTTCAGAGGCAATCTATGGTATGGAAGGAGATTGTCCTTTCTCTTTTTTATTTTATTATATTATTTTCTTTACAAAACTAGAATACATTATTTCACAGAACAAATTCTTCCAGTTTCCTTCACTGCACCCACCCATCAAATTGCCCTTTCTCTTGCAGAGCAACTGCTAGACTCGAACAGCTTCCTTCAGGTTTGTAGCGTAACTCCTTACCACTAAGCTACCAGAGCTCCCTGCAAAAGTTGGCAGAAAAGCGTAATTTTTAATCTTTGGAGTTCATACTTGATGCATATTTTTGAAAATTTGTATTAACAAGACTTCCTTTTATGTGTGTAGATAGTACTCTATCACTCACTGAATCGTACTTCTGGGTCAATTTTTAAATGATCATTTTGTCAATAAATGTCACCACTGTTCCTCTTAAAATTGTCATTTTTCTGTCAATAAATGTCACCACTGTTCCTCTTAAAATTGTCATTTTTCAGTATAGATCATGTAACTGTCTGATTCAAAATGGCCAATATCAGTCCATGTCAGCTCAATAATGCCTGTGATGGTGCTCTTTAAGTGTTGCATTTCACTTTTTGTAATTTCTGATTCTCCTAGATTCATGCTTCTTACATTCAATGTTCCAATTATTATTGGATGTTTGTACATTTTTTTTCTCATTTTGAGTCTTGCCACATCAGCTAATTTAGGATGTTCATGAGGTGAAATATTTACTCCGTCTGGTTCATTACCAGACTCCACATTTTTTTTTTAAAGAACAAGTATTTATTTATATAAAGATTCTGGCCATCAATTTTGGGAAGGGACTACTGAACCAAAATTAAATGAGAAAAACATGCAGAAATGAATTGTAGGCATTATAAAGCACCATTTTCAAATAATACAAATATCAGTGTAGTGCTACATCTTAGGAATCAGTACATAGAATCTTATCAAATCAATCCCTGTAGGAAAATCTTTTTTATACAGTTTATCATGAGTGACTTTAGAAAGTCTTTACTGTTTAAATGTAACCAAAGTTTTTAAAAATAAAAGTCATAGTGTTTCTAATTAATTTATTTTGAGTATCTTGGTACCTTTCAAACCTGGTAAAAACATTTCAAACTCAAGAAGTGTGTGTGCATCGCTTTAAAGGAATAGCAGCATGGAGCAGGCAGCACGTCTCCGGTTGAATTTTAAGTGTTAAGTTGTGAGTTCTCCCCACATGAGAAGTTCAGTTTCCCTCACTGTATTGGACAATATTCTTCTGTTGTTTATATAGTTTGTGAAGACATTTTGTTTCTGAAGTGAATCACCAGTTCTGCTTCTTATTCTGTCTGGAAGCTCTGCTGAAACCTGTCCACCATGGCGACCCCACTGGTACTTGGAACACTGTTGGCATAGCCAGCAGCATCAGAGAAACACAGACATTTGCCATCTTATGGCAACCTGGCAGAAGAGTTGTGGGTATACACCTAGAAGAACTTAATCACTGCTACTGTGTTGTACACATAAAAACGGAATTCGTGTATTTCTGCTGTATTTGACAACAATAACATCATTTAAAAATATCAATTAAGCAATGAAGATTTTTAAAAGAATCCCCTGTGGAGCACAATTTAATCTGCAGTACTTCGTGGAATTGTAGGTACTTAGTTACTATTTGTCTCCTCCATCACTGAAAAGACTACTTTTTTAAAATTTAATGATTTGTAAAGAAATAAGTAATTAACTTATGCCTACAACTATTTTAAATTTTATATAAACATAAATTCAGTAAGAATTCACTTTAAATTTCTACAATCATACTTTATGACATAACTTCTGTTCTAATTCACATTGTTTGAAATTGATAAGCAGCATTAAAAGAATGATTCTTCATGTTCTCAGGACTGAATGCTAGTTATTATGGAACTGTTATTAGTGTGAACTTTGCAACTTTTAAATATTTTATGTACTTTTTTACTATTCAAACTCACCTAGGAAATATATTTTCAGAGTGTCAAGAACTCTTACATTATCTTTAACAATTCTATTTTACTAATTGTTTAGCTTAAACAATAAAATGGTCAGAAAATAGAAAGTGTTAAAACTAGTTAAATAGAGCTATTCAAACTCATTATATTTTAAGATAATACTTATTTAATTTATACTTAAAATACCTTTTTATTATTAATACATTTGAATATATAGTTTTAAGGAAATATTATCTACACTCTACTACCTAAAGATGATTTTATTTTGATATTAAGTTTTTATTTTTTTTACTGTTATTTTATTCCTGAGTTCTTTCTGTACATAAAAATTTTTATTTTTGTTATTTAGAACTTAATTCTATGTATTTTCTTTTTGGTGGAGTTCAAATCCGGGAGGGAAAGAGCCTCAGTATAAGTGCTTGCTAAAACACTGGCCTCGAATAAAGCGAAAAAACAATCATTTATTCCTTCAGGGAAACTTATGTGTGTGGGAAATAATCAATGCAGTGGTCAAATATGGCTGAAGTATGTGTTTCATGCTCAAATTAGATGTTGTTATGCGCCACTGAGTCACATGTAACTTATAGTGACCCTGTGTATAAGAGCTATGAACCCTTCTCTATCTTAAGCCAACATTATTGCCTCTGAAACACCTACTCACATTATCCCAGTCACTGAGTCAATCCATCTTATCCAGGGTCTTCCTCTCTTGTGCCTTCCCTCCTCCCTTTCAAGCATGATGTCCCTTTCAAAGGACTGGTCCCTCCTTGCAATATGCCCGAACTATGTCAGATAGAGCTTCAAAATCCTTGTCTTCAAGGAGAAGCCTAGTTTCACCTTCTCCAAGATGAACCTATTCAACTAGTAGTCCATATTCAATACTCTTCTCCAGCACCACAGCTCAAAGACATCAATTATCCTATCATCCTTAGTCATTGTTCATCTTACTGATGCATAGCAAGTAATTGTCAAGATCAAGGCTTGGATCAGGCACAGTTTAGTCTCTAGACTTACATCATTGCCCTTCAGTACTCTTAAGATGTTCTTGACATCAGATTTTCCTAATGCAATTTGTCTTCTGATTTTCTGATTACTGATGTCAAGACTGTTGGTTGTGGAATCAAGTTAATTGAAGCTTTTAACAATTTCAATCTCTTCACCATTATCACGATGCTGCCAATTGCACAGTAGTGAGAACCTTTGTTTTCTTGATGTTGAGCTTCAATCTATCTTTAAGGATGCAGTCCTTGACCTTCTGCTGAAAACGCCTCAGTTTCAGAAAGCAAGGTTGTTTCATCTGTGTAACACTGGTTCTTGATGAGTCTTCCCCCAATCCTCCCACTCCTCTTCATAGAGTTCAGTCTCCCAGATGTTCTGTTCTGCACAGAGATTGAAAAGGTGTGGAGACAGGATGCATCTCCGGCATACACCTTTCCTAGTTTTAAACCAGGCAGTGTTCCCTTGCTTTGTTCTGACGACTGCCTCCTGGTCCAAGTATAGGTTTTGCATAAGCACAATCAAGTGTTCTGGGGTTCCCATTCTTCACAGAGTCAGTTACAGTTTGTTGTAATCCACACAGTCAAATGCCTTTGCACAGTCAATGAAACACATATAGACATTCCTCTGGTATTATCTGCCTTCTGCCAAGATCCATCTAACATTGGCTATAATATCTCTAGTGCTCCAGCCTCTTCTAAACCCGGCCTGCACATTTGCAGTTCTCTGTTGATGTGCTATTCCAGTCGTTTTGGGATAATTTTCAGCAGGATCTTGCTTACAATATAATTTTAGTAATATTATTTGATAATTTCCACATTCTGTTGAGTCATCTTTTTGGGGAATGGCAACAAATATGGATCTCTTCCAGTCAGTTGACCAGGTGGTTTTCCTCCTGATTTCATACTAGATAGTTAATAATTAAATCATAGATCAATGAAAGGAAAGGGAGTGAAGCAGCTCAATACTATAAGTTGCCTGCAAGTCACTGGCAACAGAGTTGTAAGGAAGAAGAACGCACTTTAAGGTAGTTAACGGAAAACAGTAATAGAATGCTGCTGGTGGCCTAGCAGGAAAAGAGTTACCCTTCCAACCCCAAAGCACAGCATTTAAAAATCCACCAGCTGCTCTGAGAGAGAAAGATGGGTAATCTCCTATCATGTGCTTGTGAATATGAATCATGTGCCTTCAGGATTACATCTCTCTTCTTTCTCCTGGATAATCGAAATAGTATATAGAGGGAATTTAATTATTAGGAAATAGGATCTATAGGCAGTTGTTGTACAACAGATATATGTACTTGTATTTGTTGCAGAGTTCTCATAATGTTATGCCTATAATGAGGAATATAATCACAACGCTAAGTATGGATTAAAGCGCAAGTTCCTCCTTGGGCAGCAGTTAAAATTTCCAAAGTCCTTAGATTCTAAAAGACCACTTTACACTTTTGCTCAGTTTCAGCCAAGTGTAATATCAGAGACTGATGTTGTTCTGTTGTTATGTGCCTTCAAGTCAACTCAGTGATTCTATGAACTCTATGACAGCTCTGAACCCTTCCATATTCTGATCCAGTCTCACGACACTGACACACCTAATCCCATTGCTCCAGTTACTGTGTCAATTCATCTCATCTTGGATCTTCTCTTCCTCTCCTGCACTGTCCCTCTACTCTTTCAAACATAATGTCCTTCTTCAAAGACTTGTCCCTCCAGACTACATGTCCAAAATATGTGAAACAGAGTTTCAAAAACCTTTCCTTTAAGGAGAAATATGGTTTCAACCTCTCCAAGACAGACCAATTTTTTCTCCTGGCAGCCCATAGTATGTTAAATATTCTTCTTCAGCATCACAGTTTGAAGGTATCAATTCTTCTTCTGTCATCCGTGACCATGATCCAGCTCTCTGATGCATACTAAGTAATTGTGAAGACTATGACCTGGATCTGGTACACCTTAGTCTCTAGACTGACATCTTTGCCCATTAACAATGGAGAAGTCCTTGACATTAGATTTTTCCAAAGCAATCAATCCTTTGATTTCCTGACTGCTGTTGTCAAGACAAGCTGAAATTGTGAACAATCTCAATTTCTTCACTGTCTATCATGATGCTGACAATGGGCTCAGTGATGAGAATCTGTTTTCTTGACGTAGATCTTCAGTCCATATTGCAAACTACAGTCCTTGATTCTCTACAGCAAATGCTTCAAGCCTTTCTCAGTTTCAGCAAGTAAGTTTGTGTCAATTTGCATAACACGGATTGTTGATGACTCTTCCTCCAATTCTGATGCTCCATTTCTCTTCATAAAGTCCAGCTTCTCAAATGCTGTTCCGCATTTAGACTGAAAGTTATGGAAATAGGACACATCCCTGACACTCTAATTTTCTGATTTTGAACAATTTTCAGTCTAAGAAAAGGTAGCAAGTTTGATCCCTTTGATTTTCTGACTCCAGCTCTTTGCATGTTTCATTATAATATTTGCTTTGCCTTCCTGAGCTGCCCTGTGAAAGCTTCTGTTCTACTCCTTAACTTCTCTCTTTATTCCCTTTGTTTTGGCTTCATGGTGCTGTAGTGCAATATTCAGAGTCTGATGGGTCTGGTTTAATGAAACAGTTGCATATTCTTACTAAAACCTCAATCTACCATACCACATTGCTAGACACAGCACCTGGAGTAGGGGAGTAGGTTGGATATAGAAATAGAATAGAACCATCATGGAGAGTGCTTTTACCTTGATATCTTCTGTGTGTGTTGTTATTGTCAGGTGTCATGGAGATAAGGATGATTACTAGTGTGACCCAATGAATAACATATTTAATTTAACAGTAATTTCTTATAGATAAATAGTGTTGAGTATATGTGATTGTCACCAAGTACACCTGCAAGTCCAATTAGAAAGGAGGTGACATTAACCAGGCCCAGGGGGAAGGAAAGGCTCTACCCTTATGAAGTGCCTTTATCTACATTGCCAGAAGTGTTTTTAACTGGAAGAATATGCTGGCAAGCTTTTGCAAGCAACCATGCCACATTGCGGCCATAGTTTACAGTGACTCTTTCTATCTGCAAGGTGACATTCTTCATTAGTTGCACAGAAATCACACAAGAGGAGATAACGCATCTTTCTCCCACAGAGCAATTGGTGGATTTGAAAAGTCGTGGGCCTTTGGGAAGGTCCACATAGCATATCATGGGGTGGGGGTCAGGGGTGAGAACTGTTTACTTGTTCCTAAACAATTTGAGAAAATGTGAGAAGACAAATAGAACTATTTCTTTGAAGAACGGGGTGGGGCGGGTGGAGGGAAGGCTTAGAGACATTGTCTCTGAATTCTGCCATTTTTTTCCAGGCAGGCCTAGGGATTATCACTGGACAGGTCAATCTTCCATGGGAGGCTTAACTCTTGGCATACCCAAAACATTATTAATTTATCATATCAGTACTCCTAGTAGTCCAACTACTGAAAACATTTCCCACCAAGGTATGGAAAGACACAGCAGTTATAGGTACCAAAAAGTTAAGTCAAATCATGTCCATCAACCAAAATGCAAGCAGTGGTATTAGAAGAGCTAAACACAATCCCTGGACAGGTCCTTCATCCAGATTAACAACATCATATATTTCACACTAAAGGCTTTTCTGGGTTGCTAATCCCAGAGCAGCGAGATCTGAAGGCCTAGCAGTAAGAAGCTGTGCTGTCATCTTGAAGGCACCCAGTTCAAATCCACCAGCTGTTCAATGGGAAAAGGGTGGCCAATCTCCTCTCTGTGTGATTAACTACCTCTGAAAATCTGCTGGAGGGTAATCTATGGCTCTCTTCTGACTCAATAGCACACAACAACAATAATCCCACTGTCGGGAACTCTGGTTTCTTAGTGATAAGTAGTTGCATTGCCATTGCAAAGGCAGATAGTTTGAATTCACAAGCTGTTCTGAGGGAGAAAGATGGACATTCAATCACTCCTTGTGTGGTTAAAGCCTCTGAAAACCTGCTGGAGGGTCAACTATCAGTCAGTTTTGAATAGACAGTACATAAAAGCAACAATAACCCCAAAGTAATCTAAATAGTATCTCCTAATTTCCTGACTGTGGATACCAAAGGTGCTGATTGTGGATCCAAGTAAGATGAAGTTGTTGACAGTTTCAATCATTTCTCTATCTGTTATGATGTTACCTATCAGTTCAGCGGTAAGAATTTTTCCAAATTATTGAGGAGAATGGTGTCAGTTTGAGGACTAAGGTGAGATCATAGTCTTTCAGATCACTTTCTAAGCAGCTGAAAGCTGGGCAATGTATAAGGATGACAGAAGAAGAACTGATGTCTTTGAATTGGGGTGTTGGAGAAGGGTGGTCAACATCCCATGGACTGCCAAAAGAAGAAACAAATATGTCTTGGAGTGCTTCATGGAGGCAAAGATGGCAACCGAGGCTGAGCCCTCAAATTTGGAAACAAAAAGAGAAGAAAAAGTTGTAAGCAGAAACTAATGATTGGAACATGGAATGTGAGAAGAATGAATGTAGGAAAACTGGACAGCATTAAGAAAGAAATGGAACACATAAATATTGTCATTAGGTAATTGGTGAAATGTGATGGATTAGCATGGGAAATTTTTAACCAGATGATCATATGATCTGCTATGCTGGAGATAAAAAGGTGAGGAAAAATGGGGCCACTTTCACAGTTAAAAAGACATTTCTAGATTCATATTCAAATACAATATTCTGAGTGACAAGATGATATCCATACACATACAAGGAAGACTTGTTAATACCTCTATCATTAAAATTTATGCACCAACATCAAGGGCCAAAGAGGAGGAAATAGATTACTTCTACCATATACAGATGATTGCAGTCAGAAATTGAACATACATTAATAATAATGGGTGACTGGAATGCAAAAGTTGGGAACAAAAAAGAGGGATCAGTACAGAAAACTTAAACTTGGTGACAGAAATGAGTCTGGAAATAGTAAGATAGAATTCTGCACAATGATTTATGTATAGCAACTATCTTTTATAAAGAACGTAAACACAATCTATACACATGGATTTCACCTGATAGCATGGACTGGAATCAATTTGATCACATCTGTGAAAGAAATCGTTGGAGAAGTTCACTATCAGCAGTGAAAACTAGGCCAGGTACTGACTGCAGAATAGACCATAAACTACTCATATGTAACTTCAAGTTAAAGCTAAAGGAGGTCAAATCAAATCTATAGGAATAAAAATTTTACCTTGAGTCTATCCCACTTGAATTTAAAACCAGCTCTGGAACAGGTTTGAGTCTTTGAATACTAATGAACAAAGACCAGATGAACTGTGGGAGGATAAAACTAATATTATCCACAAAGAATGTAAAAGGTCATTACAAAGACAGAAGAAGAAGAAAAGTACCAAAGTGGATGTCAGAAGAGACCAAATACTGCACTAGAGCCTTGAGAAGTCAAAGCAAAGGGAAGAAATCAAGAAGTTAAGGAATTGAATAGAAGATTTCAAATAACAATTCATAAAGACAAAGTAAAGTTTATAATGAAACATGCAAGGAACTGGAGTCCAAGAATCAAAAGAGCCATACTCTGTCAGCATTTCTTAAACTGAAGGAACTAAAGAGCAAATTCAAGCTGTGAGTTTCAATACTTAAGGATTCAACAGGTAGAATATAAGTGATCCAGGAAGTGTTAAAAGAAGATGGAAAGAGTATACAAAGTTACTGTACAAAAAGTAATTGGCTGACAAAAGAATTTCAAGAAACAACATATGATCAAGAGGCAATGGTGATGCTGGAGGAAGTTCAAGCTACTCCAAAGGATGTGGCAAAAAAAATAAAGTCCCAGTAATTGATGGAATACCAATTGATGTATTTCAACAAACAGATGCTGCAATGGCTGTGCTCACCAGGTTGTGCCAAGAAATCTGGAGAATAACTACTTGGTCAATTGACCAGAAGAGATCCATATTTACTCCAATTAAATAAAAAAAAGTTACCTGACATAGTGTGGAAATTATTGTACAGTATCATATGGAAGCAAAATCCTGCTGAAGATTATCCGTAAACCACAGGAACAATTCATTGATAGAGAGCTACAAGAAATACAAACTGGGTGTGGAAGAGGCTGTGGAACTAGACACACTATTGCCAATGTCAGGTGGAACCTGGTAGAAAGCAAAGAGTACCAGAAGAACATCTGTCTGTGCTTCATTGACTATGCAAGGCATTTGACTATATGGATCACAATAAAATTGTGGTTAATCTTGAGAAGAATGAGAATTCATGAGCACGTAATTGTGCTTATGTGAAATCTATATTGCTAACAGTTACAGCTTGCTGAGCTCCACAATCAACACTCTTGGCACCAGCAGTTACGAAATAAAAAGATGAATTGCTTTAGATAAATCTGTTAGCGCTTTCTAGAGTACTGAGAAACGATGTCAGTCTAGAGACTAACGTGTGCCTTATTTAGGCCATGTTCTTTGCAATTACTTGCTATGCATCAGAGGGCTGGACAGAGTGACTAAGGACAACAGAAGAACTTTGGCCTTTGAGTGTGAAGCTGGAGAAGTGTCTTGAACATATCATAGACCATCAAAAAAACAAATAGATCTGTCTTCGAGAGGGTCAAACCAAGTTTCTAATTGGAGGCTAGAATTTTTAAGCTCCATTTTATTACATACTTTGTGCATGTGGCCAAAAGGGACCAATCTTTGGATAAGGTATGCTCAAAAGAGTGGAAGGGCAGCACAGGAGAGGAAGGTCCCAATAAGATGGATTAATACAGTAATTAGGTCAATGAAGGTAGATGTGTCAAAGTCAGTGAGACTGGCTCAGGACAGGGCAGGCTTCATAAGGACACTGAGTTGCAGGCAATTCCAAGATACATACAACAAAAACAGACGTAAAATACGAATGACTTCCAGGGGTATAGTGTCTTTACTAGGGTTATAAATAAGGAGAGACTTGGGAGGTATTGATAAAAATCAAAGGACTTGTAATTTCAATCTGTTCTACTGATGCTAATATCAGCTAAGTTACTAAAAGGCAAAGGTCAACAGTGTTACCATTTCATTATCTTTGACATTCACTGTTCCTCCTCCATTCAGTTCCCCCAGTCCCATCTATGTCCTTTGAGTTCTGTGGTTCACTGGGAGGTCTTACAGAAACTCAGAAAATTATTCATGTGACTGTGAGTGACATAGGCCAGAATTGCAGGTCTGACCAGTAGAACAATGAGTCCTGCAGACTCTCAGTTGCAGTGACACAGCTGGATGCAGTGTCCCAGAAGAGCAATCACCCCCAAAATACAGGCATTGAATTTCAATGAGCTAGAACTTGTATCTAGCCCTAGTCTTATCTCCTTAACATAATAAATATTTCACCACAAAAATGGATTCTAGAAGGATAGGACTTGTATCCCACCCTAATCCCACCTCGTTAATAAAGTAAATGCTGCATCATATAATGAAAGGCTTTGGATGGAAGGGCCACATCAAGTCATTGCACCACAGACTGTATGTAAGCCTCTCTTTCCATTCTAATCCTCAGAGTCAAAAAGTCAAACCACTAGGAGCTTCTTTACGAGTCTAAGGGGACGGCTGTAATTGTACCTCTGGGTGGGAGGTCCTGTGGCAAGGTAACAGAACTTTGCTGGATTGTCCAAGTCAGGGCAGCAGCTTGCCTTCGTTTGTAAGTGACTTGTATCTTCAGGATCTTATATAGCCCTTGAATAAGCAGTTGGCAAGCACTTGGGTTAGCCTGTCAATAATATTAATTGAGAGAGATCATCAGAGAGCCTTAGGTAATCCAATTCACTGCTGCCAGGGGTGAACCATGTGTCTCAAAGTTTGCTGACAAACTCCATTCATGTGTTCAATGAGACCAGCATCTGTGGGATTGTACACGAAATGAAAGTGTCAGGCAACCACCACCCTGTCAGCCTACTCTAATACTTCATATCCAGCAAAGAATATGTAATAGTTTACAGCCATACTGATTGTCTTTCTCTCTCTTCTTTTAAGATAAACTTTTTTATTTTATACTGGTTTACTTACAAAGTTCATATACCTGTTTTTCATACCGAATCTTTCCCATTTCCTTAACCCACTCCTCCCTCCATTCATCAAATCATGTGACCCTATGATTACGTCCCCCACTCACCCATCCTTACCTTGTGTTTCCCCTTTCCATCCTTAGATCCTTCTACATGTTATATGTAGAATTAAACTAATAACAATTGTAAGTTATATCCTGTAATCTTCTGAAGATGCTGCAAAGCCCGGTTTTCTCCACATGGTTCTCAGTCTAGGAATTCTTCCCCATCATCACCACGTCCCTTGTGCTTGGGTATTAAGGAAGGGCTAAAGGAATCCTGAGTTAGACTCTCTCCAGAGATATGTTCCTCAGTAAGACCAACTTTGTTGCTCTCTTCAACTGTATGAGAAATAAGTCAATGTGAGAATGGCATATATGGTCAATAATCACATTCTTCTTTGTTTTCCAATTTTCTGATTGCTCATTTGCAATTTAAAATATGTGTCTGCTATTGTCATGATCAACAACAACAACAACAACATATCATGAGCTCAGTTGGCCTAGTGGACAGAGAGTGATGCTACCAAGCCAAAGTTGGGTGACTTTATTAATCCTTGGCCCTCAGGCCTGTTTTTAATCGGTTTTGATCAAACATTCTTCTAGGTCATATAGCCCTGGTCTGTCCACTTGCTATACAGAGGTAACTCATGGTTGCTATGATGCTGAACACTGTGACACTAATGTGTCAAATGTGGTAATGGTTACCCAATGTGGACAGCATTGGGTGAAGCTCTCCACTTAAAACAAGCTTGGAAGCAGGAGTGGCATCCACTTCTAAAATAGCTTGCCTCCGGAAACCCTATGAACCTGGAGAAAGGATGAAAGTTATACAGGTTATACAAGTGTTCACGTCTTTCATTTATAGGGTCATTATGAGTCATCTACGACTCGATGGCACTTAACAACAACAACAAAATTGTCATGATGTTCCTGGAGCTGAAAAAAAAAAATAGAGGCCACGAAGAAAGGGGGATGTATTTGCATGGTAAAGAAGTGGTATAAGCAATGTGATATTATTTCTAAGAAACAGATCAAAATGGTGAAGTGAAGGGAAAAATTCACCATTGAGACAAGAAACATGGCATTTGAAAGACTGAACTGGAACCTGAGTTGTGCAACTGCTTGCACTAAAATTTAAGAACTGAATTTTAAAATTCTAACCCTTGAGTTTCTTCACGTTTTCATTTGGACAGAATAGACCTTATGTAGTAATGATAGCAATTATTTTTTCCTATATCACAATCTTTTTTTTTTCCAAGAAGATTCTAATTTTAGAAAAGTATATGTTTAAGTTTGCATAATTATCTGTAAAACAACAATAAAGATGAACATTTGAAGATGTTGTTAGAAAAGTTACAAAAGTGAATTTGGGGAGAAGTAAAGCTCATTGATAAAGAAAAATGACTTATGGGTAGCATAAAATATGTTTGGCTTGTCCATCTTGAGCTTAATTTTATCTGGAATTTAGAATGTAAAGGAATAGCTGCTTTGGTTGACTTTAAAAAAAAATACAAAGAAAAGTGCAACGGAGTCCACCTTGGTGACCAGATGCAGGTTGTCCTGCCAGGCCCTGCTGCTTTCATTCTTGAAGAACCACAGAACCCACCTGTTCTGCAGCTGGTGCAACTCCAGCTCCACTTCCACAGACCCCTCGTCCTTCCTCAGAGGTAGCAGATCCTGGGAGGAGTACAGCATCATCTTCTCTTTCATCAGCAGTGCCACTGCTGCCTCCAGCTCCTCCATTCTCTCCTTTTTCAGTCTTTTCTGCCTGCTTCCCGTCCTTCTCTTTCACCACCTTTCTCCACTTCTCATTCTTTCTTCTCTTCTTTTTCACCTTTCTCCCACTTTGGAATTCCACTCTCGACCCCTCTTGCAGGGCTAGTAGCAGCCAATCTGCATCAACCTCCAGAAACCCTAAGTCTCTGTAAACTTTCATTAAAATTAATTAAAAAAATACTTATTTTTCTAGTCCTCCACATATTTTCCCTTACTATCACATACAATAATAATCCTTTGTGTAGTTGATAATAACATGCATATAACATACTGAAAGCTTCTTGTGATTAAATCTTTTGTGTAATTTTCAAACACAAATGATAAAGGAATCCAAAGGTTCATTTCCTGAGATTTTTTAAAAATACGGTCTTTTATATGTTTCACTCTCTGTAATCTTTAATTCAAAAGTTGATTTTATTTTCAAGTGTTCTTTCAGCAATTAACTTGTATTTTAACCCACAAAATTAATAATAATTTGATGGGGTCTATCTGTAGTTTGAAAAAAAAAGGAAAATTTAAATAGAAAAATATATGCAGGTGTATTTATGAATAACATTGTTTTGCACGTTTGCCTTTACATTTGAAAATGTTCTGCATACAGATTGATCAGATATGGAGAAAGGATACATCCAAGACACATTCTTTTCTTTATTTTGAACTATGCGTGTTTCCTTACTCTGTTCATACAATAGTTTTCTGTTTACCGTGAATACAATCAAATGTTCCAAGATTCCCATTCTTCACAATGTTAGCCACAATTTGTTGTGATCCATACAGTCAAATACTTTTGTAGAGTAAAAAAAACAAAACACAAATAGACATTCTTATTGTACTCTCTATTTTCAGTCAATATCCACCTAACATTGGCAATGATATTTCTAGTGCCATGGCCTCTGAGAAACCCACTTTGTATTTCTGGAACTTGTGAGGATTGAAGAAAGACTTACTAACAAACTACATTATATATTGAGCAAGGCTTGAAGTATTTAGGTAGAAGATCAAGAAGATTAAGGACGGCAGTCTTTAATATGAATTGCATTGCAATATTGAGAAAACAGAAGTTGAAGCTGCTTTGAAGGAAATAGCAAAAAATAAG
>NW_006399954.1:3468866-3472090 GCF_000299155.1 Elephantulus edwardii
GCCTGATCCAAGTTGTAGTCTTCTCCATTACTTGCTATGTATCAGAGAAAGGAACAGTGAGAAAAGATGACAGAAGAAGAATTGATGCCTTTAGACTGTGGTGCTGGAGAAGAGTGTTGAACATGCCATGGCCTGCCATGAAAACAAACAGGTCTGTCCTAGAGAAGGTCAAACTAAGTTACTTCTTGGAGGCAAAGATTTGAAATTCTCCTTCATATACTTTGGGCATGTTGCCAGGAGGGACAAGTCCTTGGAGAAGACCATCATGCTTGGGAGAGTGGAGGGTCAGAGCAGGAGACAAAGGCCCTAGATGAGAGGGATTGGCACAGTGACTATGCCAGCAGGACCAAGTGTGTCAGAGACATTGAGATTGGCTCAGGAGAGGGCAAAATACAGAGCTATTGTTCATAGAGTCATCCTGAGTTGTAGTTGACTGGACAGTACATTGCAATATTTACATTTATTTTTATACGTGATAGATTAAGTAGATTTTGTTGCATCTTGGCTTCCAGTTATGGGTACTCTAGATGCAGCAGACTGGTGAACACAGCCAGGGCTGCATCTGTTTACTGAAACAAGTAAATTGGTATCCCACTGATTGCTTGGGCCTTATTTTCTGTCAAAACCTTATGTGTAGCTTCAACTTCCTCCTTCATTATCATTGGCTCATAAGATACTTCTCAAATTTTTCCGTGCCAGTCAGTTCTTTTTGGTACAGTGACTCTGTGTAGTCCTTCCTTACTTTGATGCATTCTGAGTCATCAAACACCTTGCCAAGATCATGTTCCAATATTGTGACTTGAGGCTTAAATTTGTTTTTCTGTTCTCTCAGCTTGAGAAATGCCGAGTGAGTTCTTCTCTTTCTATTCTCCAAATCCATCTCTCTACACAATCCATTATAATACTTTGCTTTGTATTCTCAAAATGCCCTATGAAATTTTCTATTCAGCTCTTTTACTTCAGGCTGTTTTCTCTTTATTTTGGCTTCTTGATTCTCTGGTGCAATTTTTAGAATATTTTATGACATCCATTCCGGTTTTGGTTTCTCTCTCTCTCTCTCTCTCTCTCCCCCTCTCCTCTGTCTCTGTAATGAGATTTTGTTCTCTTCATGGATGGTAAACTTGATGTCATCCCACAACTTGTCTAGTCTTTGTTCAGTGATTGAAACCTATTCTTAAGATGATTTTTTAAATTCAGGTGGAACAGACTCAAGATGATATTGTGGACTTGTTTTAATTTTCTAAAAGTAAAGAATATCAGAGGAATTCTATTTATGCTTTATTAGCTGTGCAAAGGAATTTGCTTGTATTTATCGGCTAAAATTGAGAAGAATGGGAATTTTAGAGCACTTGATTGTGCTCATGATGAATCTACACCTAAACATTATATCCATTATACATCTGTGAGCTGGACAATGAATAAGGATGACAGAAGAAGAACTGATGCCTTTGAGCTGTGGTGTTGGAGAAGAGTCTCATAAATAGGTAAAAGAATAAAGATATATGTCTTGGAAAAATGTAGCCAGAGTGTTCATTGGAGATAGAAATTATAAGATTTCACCTCACATAATTCAAGCATGTTGCTAGGAGAGGTTATTCTTTGGAGAAGGACATCATGTTTGGAAAAGTTGAGGGATAAGGAAAGAGAGGAAGACTCTCAATCCGATTGACTGACATGGTGACTGCTGCAATGGGCTTTAGTGTGTCAGTATGTGTGGCGACGGCACACAATAAGATAAGATTCAGATTTATTGTTCATAATGTCGCTATTAGCCATACTTGACTTAAGGCAACTAACAACAGAATGTGCAACCTGAGAAGTTTATGGTTGAATCCATTGTATATTTCTCAATGTGTTTCCTTGAGGATTTTCCTTTTTTCCATTGACCCTCTTCTGACTATGATGTATTTATCCAAGGAGTCATTTTTCTTGATAACAGGGCCAAAATATGAGAGACAAAGTTTCTCTCTCTTTGCACTAAGTTAAATTTGGGCTGCACTTATTTCAAGACAGATTGGTTTATTTTTTTGTCAACCCATTCGGTATTCTTTGCTAAAATCATAAATCAAAGGCATTAATTCATCTTCAGTATTCCATATTTATTGTGTGACTTTCATAAGCATAGAAATTTATTGCAGACACCATAATTTGGCTCAGATTGCCCTTCCATTCTCAAATGTTAGGCTTGTTCTTCAGCAGTTTACAAGGGGACGCTTGGAGCACATCTGTCCAGTGGAATAAGTAATTTCACTTTTTGGGTGCTGTTTCTGCGGATGTTAATTGTTGATTGAAGTAAAATTACAAAGTTGGCAATTTCAATCTTTTCTTTACTTATCATAATCTGCATTTGAGGATTTATGTTTTCCTTATGTTGAGTTCTAACCAATTCTGAATAATACAGCCTTAGAGTTTGCCAGTATTTCAAGTCTTCTTCATTTTTAGCAAGTTATATCATTTGCATATCAAATATTGTTAATAAGTCCTTTCTTTCTGATGATATATTCTTTTTCATATGTTTCAACTTCTTAGGTTATTTGCTTCAGCCTACTGAATACTAGCCTTACGTACGCCTTTTTGGCTTTTAAACCATGCAGTATCTTTTTTTCTCCCTGTTTAAACAATTATCTCTTTGTCTATAAGTAGGTTCTGCAAAAGCACAGTTAAGTATCTGTGAGCTCACCTTTTTCAAAATGCTGTCCATAATTTGTTATGATCCACACAATCAAATACTTTTATATAGTCAAAAACACAAGTAAACATTCAGTCAAGCTCCAACTGACAACAGCGATGATATCTCTTCTTCCACATCGTTTTCTTAATGCAAATTTAATTTCTGGAAGTTACTTCATCACCAAATTATTGTTACCATTTTGTTATAGCCATTTTAATCATCTTCAGCAAGATATTACTTGCTTATAATATTAATGTAGTGTTCTAAAAAAATCACATTCTACTGAGTCACCTTTATTTTAAAAAAATGGATTCAGTATGTATAATCTTAACCTTAAACTCTACTTTTTTTGGAAAATGTGAGTCATATTTGTAGAAACAAATGGATATTCTATATTAAATATATTTAAAAATACCCTTCGCTAATGCAATTAAATCATTAAAGAATTGTAATTTACATATTTAGTTGTCAAAAATGCTGCTATCTATACTTACATGGTTGAGGAGATACCATGATCACTACGTTGGTTTTTTCAGGGTGAGGCTCATCCATT
>NW_006399954.1:3474490-3487629 GCF_000299155.1 Elephantulus edwardii
AACAACAACAACAACAATTATAATAACCCCTGGTTTGTTGTACTAGTGTAAAAATAATTACCCCTGGTAGACCTCATCTTTTTCATAAAGGAAAGGAAACACATAATACTTGTTCCTTAATTAACTTGTATTTATAATTTTTCCATTCATATAGAACAAATTCTCTTCTCAATTTCATATACCTTAAATCTTTGCAAGAACTGCCCGATTGTTAACAGTACAATTCCCTAAAGACTTGGAAACCAGATCATACCTTATCTTATTTTTTCCCCCTTTGAGGATGTAGTAGAGTACAGAACTGAGTAGCATATGGACTTCCAAAAGAATAAGCAGATTTGTCTTGCAGAAAGCATAATCAAAATGCTCCCTGGAGGCAAGGATAATGAAGCTTCATCTCTCATACTTTGGACATGTTGTTAGGAGAAGCTGTTCCTTGAAAAGGAATATTATTCTTGGAAAGCTAAAAAGGGTCCACTAAAGAAAGGAATAGCCCAAAGATATGGATTGACTACGCAATAAGCTCAAGTGTATCACAGTTGATGGTGATGGCACAGGATAAGGCAGGGTTCAGATTCGTTGTTCATAAGATTGCTGGGAGTTGAGCTTTACCTGACAACATCTAACAACAACATTGAGAAGACAAAACAAAATGAAGAGATGCAGAACGAATGAAATGAGCAGAAGATTGCAAAAGCAACTCAGAAAGACAAAGCAAAGTATTATAACGAATGTGTATATTCTCTGAAGACAGAGAATAAAAACGGAAGAATTCATTTGCCATTTCCCAAATTGAAAGAACTGAAAAATAAATTAAAACCTGAAGTTGCAATACTGAGAGATTTAAAAAATTTTAATAACATAGAAAACAGCAAAAGAAGACATAGAGAATACAGAGTCACTGTAACAAAAATAATTGGTTGACCCTGAAATATTCCAGAAAGTAGTATATAATAAAAAGTCAGTAGTAATGAAGGGAGAAATTCAACGTGCACTGAAATCATTGGCAAAATATAAGGCCCAAGGAATTGATGGGATAACAATTGACATGTTTCCACTAACAGATGCAGCTCTGGTTGTGCTCTCCAGTTTGTGCCAGGACATTTGAAAAATAGTTAGTTACCTGGCCTACTGGAAGAGATTAATAATTGTTTCTGTTCCCAAGAAAGGTGACCCAATAGAATTTCGAATTAATTGAACAAAATCATTAATATTATACGCAAGCAAACTTTTGCTGAATATTACTAAAAAATAGCTAGAAAAATACAATGACATAGAGCTACCATAAGTACAAGAAGGGTTTAGAAGACTTTTTGGCACCAGGATACCCTTGCTAATGACAGATGTGTCTTGGCTGAAAGCAGAGAACAGTATTCTACTGACTATGTAAAGGCATTTGGCTGTGTGGATTGGATAGAGCAAGGAAATATTGCATGGTTTAAAACTGGGAAAGATAAGCATCAGGGCTGTATCCTTCCTTTACAAATCAATTTGTAGACTAAGAAAATCATTTAAAAAGTTGGACTCTATGAAGCGGAATGTGCCATCAAGAGCATGGGTAGACTTATCAACAAGCTATATTATGTAGAAGAAACAACCTTGCTTGCTGAAAGTATGAATGACTTGAACTGCTTATTATAGAAGATCAAAGACTATATATAGTCTTCAATATGGGTTACATTTCAAGGAAACACAAATTCTTACCAATGGTCAACATCATGAAAGATGGAGAGAAAACTGAAATTGCCAACAGTTTCCTCTTATTTAGTTCCACAATTAACTCCCTTGGTAGTCAGAAGATCATGAGATACATTGCATTTAGAAAGTCTACATTCCAAATTACTGAGAAGCAATGTTGTCAGTTTGAAGACTAAGTGTGCCTAATTTAGGTCATGGTCTTTTTTAATCATTTGTTGCGTTTCTTACAGCTGAAATATAAATGAGGATGACAGAAGAAGAATCATTACTTTGAGTTCAGAAGAGTGATGTCCTAGAGAAGGTGTAGCTAGAGTACTCTTTAGAGTCAAAGATGGCAAAGCTTCATCTCACAAAGTGCAGCCATATTGTTAGGAGGGTCAATTTCTTGAAAAGAAACATTATTTCTAGAAAAATGGAGGGTCAGAGAAAGAGGAAGACACTTAGTGAGATGAAGAGAAAGAGGAAGACACTTAGCGAGATGAATTGACACAATGACTACTGCAATGGGCTCAAGTAGGTCAGAGATTATGAGGAAGGCACAGGATAGGATAGGATAGTTTTCAGATTTGTTATACAAAGGGTCACTGTGAGTTGTACTCAACTAGATGGCCCTTAACAACAATATCAATAGTATTATCTTTAGTCACTAAATTGTGCCTTCTCCAGGATAATTCTGCCTTTTCCCCCTGCCTACACCACTGGTATTGGCCAATTTGAGGAAGACAAACGTATGATCTATTTTACCATAAATAATAAATTGCATTTATAATTAAAAAGAATAACTCAAAACCTATCCTGTAGTATAATAGTATGAGTAATAGAATACCATCTGTAGGAAAACATGAAAACCTATTACTACAACTATTATTTAAATATATGCAGTAACCATTAGAGTCAAAGATCAAGAAATCTAGAATTTCTACCAATTTTGTAGAATGAAATTGATTGAACATACAATCAAGTTAACATTAATAGTAATAATTTGTGACTGGGATACAAAACCTGGAGATAAAGAAGAAGGCTGGTAGTCGGAAAATATGAATTTGGTGACAGAAATGAGGTTGGAGATTATATGATAAAATTTCTTCTAATTAATGAATCATTCATTGCGAATACTTTTGTTCAAAATATATAAATGATAATTATGGCCATGGACCTCACCAGATGAACTACACAGGAATCAGAGTAACTATTTGTGGAAGGAGACATTGGAGAAATTCACTATCAAAAGTCCCAATTTGATGGGGGGACAGGTGAGGAAAATTGGAAGAATTTGGTCTTGAAAACAATGTATTCAAGTTTTGTAAACAAACTAGTATAACAAAATTTAAAAAAATAATAAAAACATTAAAGAAAGTCACAACAGACTGGAGATTGACTGTGGAGCAGATCTTCAACTAGTCATATACTAGTGCAAACTGAGTTAAGAAAAATGAAAACAAATCCGCAAAAACCAAATTATGACCTTAAGTCTATCTCACCTTAATTTAAAAGCTGTCTTAAGAGTAGATTTGCTGCACTGAGAATTAATGATCAAGAGCTGGATAAGTTCTAGGATGATATCAATGGTATCATCCATGTAGAAAGCAGAAGGCCGTTCGAATGTGAATGTGAATGAGAGAAGGAAAAATTGAAATGTATGTCAGAAAAGACTGAAAATCCCACTAAAATGTAGAAACGTTAAGACGAACAGAAGATATATGAAGTAAAAGAAATGAACAGAAGGTCTTAAAAGGTAACACTCAAGAAGACAAAACAAAATATTATAATAAAATTTGCATAGATTTGGAGTTAGAAAACCAAAGGGGATGAAGAACACATTTAACATTTCTCAAGCTGAAAGAAAATGAAGAACAAAATCAAGACTCAAGTTGCTCTTAGGCAAAATCTTGAACGGTCCAGGAAGTATCAAAAGATGATGGAAACAAAACAGAGTCACAGTACCAAAAATAATTGATCAACACAGATCCATTTCAGAAAGTTGGGTATGATCAAAACCCAATGAAAATGAGGGAAGACATTCAAGACTCACTAAATGCATTGGCAAAAGGTAAGGTCCCAAGAATTAATGGAATATGAATTGACATGTTTCAGTAAACAAATGCATTCAGGCAAGGACTTTCTCACTAGTCTGTGCCAAGAAAACTTGGAAAACTGACTGGAAAAGATCCATCTTTGTTCCCATTCCCATTACAGATGATTCCATAGAATATGGAAATGATCAAACAATATCATTAATATTAATTGAAAATATAATCTTGCTGAAGATTATTATAGACAGTTGCAATAGTACATTAACAAGGGACTTATAGAGATTCAATCTGGTTGCAAAATAGGCTGTGGTATTAAGAATATCATTGTTGATGTCAAATGGATCTTGTTGTAATTAGAGAATATCAGAAATATTGACTGTGAAAAATGTTTGTCTCTGTGTATTATAACAAATTATGGAAAATCTTGAGAATAACAAAAATTCCAGAACACTTAATCTATAGATAAACCCAGAAGCATATATCTGAGTAGAACAAGGGAACACCACATGGTTTAAAATTAGGAAAGGTGTTCATCAGGGTTGTATCTTTTCTCTGTATTTTTAATCAATCTGTGTGCTGCACAAATCATTTCAGAAGCTGCACTATATGAAGAACAGTATGGCATCAGGGCTGAAGGGAGAGTCATTAACCATGACTCATGCAGGTGACACAATCTTGCTTCCAGAAAGTGAAAGGGACTTTTGCTGTAGAAGATCATAGCCTTCGGTATGTGTTAAAATCAAGAAATCTTCACCATTGGACAAATACAAACCGTTTTAAATGGACAAAAGATTGAAGTGTCAACAACTTCATTTTACTTGGATACATAAACACCACTCATAGTAGCAGCTATCAGGAAATCAAAAGTTGTGTTATATAAGGAAAATCTGCTATCAAGGACCTCTCCAAAGTGCCCAAGGATAATAATTTCAGTTTATACAGATCAAGGTTTGTATTTTCCAAGCCATTGTATTTTCAATTGCATCCCATGCATCTGGAAGTTGAACAATGAATAAATAGATGACAAAATAATAGATTACTTTTAGTTGCAGTCTAGAAGACCACATTGGCTGCCACAGTAACAAACAAATCTGTCCTGGAGGAAGGGCCACCAAAGTGCTGCTTAGAATCAAGAATGGTGAAACTTTGTCTCACAAACTATGGGTATGTTATTAGGAGGATCCATACCTTGGAAAAATATGTTAAGGTGGAAGGTCAGAGAAAAAGAAGAGCCTCTAGGTGACAGAATGAGGCAATTACTATAAAAATAGCATTGAACATATCAGAGATAGCAGAGATGGTACGGGATGGGACAAGGCTCAGATCTGTTGTTCATAGGGTTACTATTAGTTGACATCAACACAGTGGCACCTAACAAAAACAACACATCACTGTTTAATACTTTTCAAGCTCTAATAGAAATCCTTTCCCAAATTCTTACTCTTGCTTTTATTAATTCCCAGGTAATTAACAACCGTTTCTTTGTGCCATCAGTAGAACTTATCTCCCATATTGTAAACAGGTGCTCGAGTTGGAGTTTACAATAAAATGATTCTTTCATTTAATCCTCTCTTCCTCTCATGACCAACATTCTGTCTTGAACATAATAAATAGAAAATAAATATTGGCTAGATAAATGAGAAATAACTCAGGGGTAATTTTAATATCTTTTTTTGTAAAACAAGAAAATGACTATTATAGTTTCATTCGTTATATAAAGCCATGGAAGCTTATGTTCCCTGGGAATCAGTAGTTCTACCACCTGCTTTATTGTATTATTTTAGCAATCATGCTCTACATTCTACTACAGAATGTCCTCTTATTCAAACTACATTGTTTTTTGGTGAAAGGATGATAAAAACCAAGAATCTTACTTATGAGTGTAAAAAACATATTGATACTGAGAAAGTAAGAAAAAATCAAAATAATTAAAATTCTCAAGTGACAGAAAATCATTCACCAGAACTCAGAATGTGTGAATTACTCAAAACAAAGGAATATTCAAATGGGAATTGCAAAGAGAATAGAATTGAGGGAAGAAAAAAAGAGTTAGTAGTAATTTAGTTGGAACGTGCGCATAAGTCTTCATGATAGAATTTCAAACATTTTTTAATCACTGTTCATCTTTGTCTTTAAAAACATGTTGATAATATTTAGTCATCCTAATTTCCATGCCTTGTGTTTCTCCTTGACTGTGATGTTATCTTCTGGAAGGGAAAACTGGCGACTGAACTGTTATGCTAAACACTTTTCCACAGAAACATGTTGCTTTAATATATTGGGAAAATGCTCTTAAGGAACAAAAAATTTTATTCAAGATTCATTAAAGAGAAAAAACAAAAAAAACCCAACAAACCAAACCAACAAAATCACAAACAAAAAATCAAACAACAACCCTGCATGATTCTTCACAGTATTATTACTATGGAATGATGAACATACTCTCAGGTGTTAGTAAGAAGTAAGTGTAAAACAACTATGCATTACAGAAAAGCAACTGTATTTTCAAGGACAGCTCACCAGGACCAATTCATGAATCCGTGACTTGCACACCAGCAGTTATTCCATGTCATAACAGAGATTTAAAAATAAACACTGCTTCATGAAGGTAAGGACTCAATGTATACTTTGTCAAAGAAATGTTACAAAACGTATTAATACGAATTAGAAATTGGCTGTCTATAGTGGGTCAATTATGACATAAAAATATGTTGTTGTTAAGTGCTGAAGAGTCAAAGACAACCCACAACGACTCTATGAATGAAAGTCTTGAACACAAACTTTGATCTTTTCTGCAAGTTCATAGAGCTTCCGGAGGTAAGTTTTTCTGCAAGTGGATGCCACTCCTGCATCCAAGCCTGTATAATCCAGGAGATCTACAAAAACCAGGCTGGAGAACTGCAGGCCTGAGGGCCAAAGAAAAGTAGGATATATTTCCCTAAATATAAATGATGGTGAGGGGAAAGATGATCCTTCAGCTGATGAGAAATAATGGCTAAGAAAAGCCAGAAGGGTGGGCTGTGGTGTTAGCCTAAAATCTGGCACCTTTTTAACCATTGTACTTAGCCATTTTTGGTTTCCAGCTGCCTTAACTGTAGGCAGATGGTCTTGTACATCAGCATCAGCTATGAGACTTGGGATAAGTGAAAAAGTCCTTCCCACACTGAGCAGCAAGATTTGAAACAGCAAGGCTTGAGGTGAAAAGAACGTAAAGCAAAACTTGGTTAGCAAGGCTTGTGATGGCAAGACTCTATTAAGAGCAAGACTCTGTAGCGTAGCTGTGAACAAATGGTGGCAAGGTGTGACCTGAGACTTCTTCCATTTGTACTGGCCACAGCTGGATTTTTCTATTCTTGCCTTTGATGATGAAAGAAAAAGCTGTTCACTGAATTGAAACTGAAGCCTGAACTAACTGAGGAGTTGGGCCTTGGAACTGGTGAGCTAAAACCTGGACTTATTTTGGGTGATATTGTGATATTCTTTACCTCTCCCACTCTCCAATTTCCTTCCCAAATAAACCCCATTGTTGGTACCATTAAAAAACACACCAAAAACAACAACAACAACAAAACACATAAAAACCATATATTGTCCACCATCATATTCTTCAAAATCCTTCAAAATTTTATATTAGATGAGTTTTGGGGAAATAAATAAAAAGAAATTGATATCTAAATGATAAATAAATTGGTATCTAAAACCAGCAGCTGCTCTGCAGGAAAAAGATGGCCAATCTCTTATAAGATTTACAGCCTCTAAAAACCTACTGGAAGGTCAGCTTTTGCATTGATTCCAACCCAAAGACAGTGTGTTATTGTTGTTAAAAAATAATTTACATATCAGGAAAATATGCTGCCTTGGGAATTAATGCTTACATAGATGGTAATGTCTTATTCTGGTAATAATGTACATTTTTGTTCATTTCTTTTTCAACCAACACTGAAGGTAACATCCAAAAATAGCATTAAAATATACAAAATAGCATCCAAATATTATTACTAACATGATTCATGATAAAATCTAATAAAAAGCAAAAGATTCAATTTTGCAGCAGAGAACGTATCTTTATTTTTTACTTTCTGGCTACTTCTATTTATTGGTCCTAAACTCTCCACCATTAGCCAATATCCTTCTTGTTTTTGTTTTGTTCTTACCGTAGTACAAAGTTGTTTGTTATAAATGTTCAACCCAACATTGTAAGAGAGAGCAGACAGTGTGAATGGAACATTTTCAGGCTGATCATATCTGCAACTAAAACCTAAATACATTCTAAAACTCAAAGCAATTGCCCACTCATCCAACTGGATGATTGAAAATGGCTTAAGCAAGTGCATTTGGGTCTAAAAAGTCACTCAAAATGACTGAAAAGCAGGTTGTCCACAGAGAAGTCATGTCATTCTATTGACAAATAAGCACTGAAGGAGCTGGCAATGGGCTTTGGGGCCTCCTGGGCAGAGAGAGAGGAGGCATCAGTGAGTGTGGGAATAATAAGAGAAGCACAGCATCTTCTCTGTTCCTACTATTATATAAATGTTATATTTGTTAGGCTAGCTCCCTCCCTGACCACCCTCAAGCAGTTCATAGACAATAAAACACCAGGAATCCCTTAAGAGTGGTAAAATGCTGACATGATTTAAGAAGAGGACCCTGATAAGAAGATAAAAATCTAATAAACAGAGTCTCCAGAACCTTGGTGCACCTCAGTGCCTTGCCAGTATAAGCAAAACCCCTCCCAAGGAAAACAAAAGGGGCCTTAATCGCAAGGACATTTCTCTCACAAACCATCTGAAGGAGAAAGTTAAGGCCATGACCTCTGCAGGCTGCAGTTATGAGCGTTCTGACAAGAAAATATTTGATTTGGTTCAAGAAGCAAAATCAGTCATTGTTGGTTTGTGGGTTTTTTTAATATCTTTTTTGTCAATAAAAAATAAAATAATGCATTTTTTTATGTATGTGAGAAAGGGTGTATACACAGTAAATATTTCTCCCACCCACGTAGATTTTCTATTTCATTTGTTCTTAATTTCTGCTTGGATTTTAATCAACTCCAGGAAAAGGTGGATTCACAGGACCATTGATTTTCCTTTTTTAATTAACACAAATTCCTGAAGGCTGATCTCAAGTTTCCCATGTGAATCTACAAATATGTAAAGACATACACTCTGCAGGATGAGATGTTGCAAAGCTGTGAGTTTATTCTTAAAGATTTAGGAAGTGCTTACAGAGTTTATCTGTGTCTGAAATCTAGCCCAGAAGATCACACTTAAATAAATAAATAAAACAAAACTAAATAACAACAGAAATCCTCTAGGATGATAATTCTGTAGCACTCCCAGTGAAACACTGTTTCTGTTTTGTAGTTTCTGACTACATAGTTCTGTAGTTGTGAATCTGACATTAATGGAAATTTGTTATTAATGAGAATTAATGTGAAAAGAGCCAAAGTGTTTTGGAATTTTTGAATGACTTTTCCTCATACACTTTTAAGACCTTCAGTGCTTGTTGACTCTTTATGTTCTTTACAATGATTAGTTTTGTTTTTACACTTATATTTTATAGCTTTCTTTTCCCTTGAGATAGATGAGAATTGCACTGATAACCATCAGGTTCAATTTTTAAATATAAATTTGTCACCCTCCATGAGGAAAAAAGGACATAGGTATAAAGAAACAAGATATGGAAGAAAATGAAGAAGAAATTAGATTTGGGAACAAAATCTAGAATAAAATGAAATGTGCTGTGAGGAATGAAAGAAAAAAGAACCTGCTGAATTTCTTGCTTGTCTCACAACACACAGGGAATTGGTAAGCCAGGGTGGTTCAAAGAGCAACACTACATAATTGTTCGAATGCTCTTCTGGTACAAGGGATTCTCATAACCCTCTGGTGATCAAAGGTGAGACAAAGATGACTGAAGTGAAATGGGACCCTGATAAAGGAAAAGAAATTAAAACAAAATACCAGGTGATGTCGAGTCAATTCAACACGACTCCACAAGTTGGTGTTGATAATTTTCAAAACTGTGACCTTTCAGGAGCATATTGCCATGTTTTTAGGGGCTGATTATGCATGCCATAATACTGGCCTTTTAGTTAATATTGACATGTTTAAATATTTGCAATATTAGTGGTAAAAGTAAAATCGTTGGTTATATAGGCAAGAACTTTGTTTATGATTATTTCCTTTTTCATTTTCTTAGAATTTGAAAAGATGAGGTATCTTTCTTTTTGAAAAAGTTAGATTTCTAACTTTTGCAGGAACCCTGGTGGAGGACTTAAATAAGTTCATGTATGGTGATAAAGGAAGCAACACCTGAGTTGATCTTAATAAATAAAATATGAGTGAACCAGAATGATAATCAGAAAGGAAAACTATGAGTCAAAACCCTGCTAGAAAAGGAATCCTCCTTTTAGGAAACAGAGCAGCATGTATGTTAAATACATACATCTCTGGATTAGTAGAGTTGGAGACACTAGTGTCAAGTTCAAAGATGATAACTAACCATTCCATTTAAAATTTGTGTCTCTCTGCACACTTGTGAGAATAACCCAATCTCCTGTTCCAGGGGTTAAAAGACCAGAAGCCAACTGAAAAGTTGGTGGTTTGAACCTAGCAGCCAGTTCATAAGAGAGAGATGTGATAGTGTGCTTATGTAAGATTATACCCTTTCTGTTGTTGTTGATAGGTGCCATTGAGTCAAGTATGACTCATGGAGACTCCATGAACAACAGATCTGAGCTCTTTTCTATCCAGTACCAATTTTGTCATCTCTGACATAATTGAGCAGATTGCCATAGTCACTGTGTCAATCCACATTGTTGTTGTTGTTGTTCCTGTTGTTATGTGTCATCAAGTCACCTGCGACTTATAGTGACCCTATGTACCACAGCTCTTAGTCCTGTTCTGACCTCCACCAATCTCATTGTCTCTTGACACACATAACCCCAATACCTTAGTCACTGAATCAATCCATTTCATCGAGGATCTTCCTCTCTTGCATTGTTCCTCCACACTCCCACTATGACGTCCCTCTGCCAAGCATGACATCCCTCTCCAAGGACTGGTCTCTCTTTATAACATGTCCAAGTACGTCAGTATGTCAGAAGAAGCTTCAAAATTCTTGCCTCCAAAGAGCAGCCTGATTTAACCCTCTCCAAGAACCTATTGGTTCTCCTAGCAGTTCATGGTATGTTCAATACTCTTCCCCAGCACCACAGTTCAAAGGCATCAATTCTCCTTCTATCATCCTTAGTCATTGTCCAGCTTTCTGATGCATAGCAATTAATTGTAAAGATTATGGCCTGAATTAGGAGACCCTTAGTCACCAGACTAACATTGTTACTTCTCAGTCTCTGACAGCAGACTTTCCCAATACAGTATTTCTTTTAATTTCCTGGCTGCTACCACCAACAGTGTTGATT
The DNA here is from genome assembly GCF_000299155.1 of Elephantulus edwardii. Lineage (NCBI taxonomy): Eukaryota > Metazoa > Chordata > Mammalia > Macroscelidea > Macroscelididae > Elephantulus > Elephantulus edwardii. The sequence continues at coordinate 3,485,639 of NW_006399954.1, forward strand.
GTGGAGCCAAGCAAACCAAAGCTGTTAGCAATCATCATCTATCATAAATATATCTATCTATCACAGAATCTATTGGTTATTTCTAAAATTGAAGAAATCTCTTTTCCATAAAATTCTTGTCTATCAGATAATGTTCTAAATCTGAGTTTTCAAATTAAGACAGACTAAGAAGAAGAAGAACTGGCCATTCACTTCTGAAATAACAGGCCTTCAAAAACCCCATGCACAACAGAGCACACTTACACTAGCAGATACGGGCAACTGAGGCTAAGCCCTCAAGTACGGAAACAGGAAGAAGGAGGAACATTGTAAGCAGACAGTAGCTATTGGAACGTGGAATGTGAAAGCAATGAATGTAGGAAAATTTGATATTGTTAAGAAAGAAAAGGAACACATGAGTATTAACATATTAGATATTGGCAAAATGAGATGAGTTGGCATGGAACATTTTGAGTCAGGTTTTCATATGATCTGATATGCTGAAGATGAAAAGCTGAGGAAAAATGGGGTTGCTTTCAAACTTAAAAGAGTCATTTCTAGATCCGTCTTGAAATACAATGTTGTGACAGGAAAATACCCATACACATACAAGGAAGTCCAGTGAATACCACCGTCGTTCAAATATATGCACCAACAACCAGTGTCAAAGAAGAGAAAATAGAAGATTTCTACCAACTTTTGCAGTCTGAGATTGATTGAACGTGCAATCAAGATACATTAGTAATACTGGGTGAGTGGAATGCAATCCACATTATTAAGGGCTATTTTCGCTTTCATCAACCCTCCACCTTTCCATGCATGATGCCCCTTTCCTTCTTCTTCTTCTGCTGTCCTTTTTCATTAACTCTCTCTCAGATGCCTAACAGGTGATCGAAAAGACCATGGATCAGGTTTACCTTGATCTTTAAATTGACATCATTGCTCTTTGAGACTTTGGAGAGGTTTCTGACGGCAAACTTTCCCCATGTAATGTATCTGCTTATCTCTTGGGCAAGGTTGTAGATTATCTATCCATGTAAGATGAAAATGTTGTGATTTTACCCTTAAAAAAGTTATTCTCCACTTCTTTTCTATTTTGAATAATGCAACAATAAACACTGGTGGACATATGTCTGTTTGCATCATGGCTCTGGTTTCTCTAGGAGATATTACCATTTGTGAGATAGCTGAGTCAAACGATATTTCTATTTCCAACTTTTTGAGAAAGCACCAAAATTACTTTTCATAGTGGTGGTACCATTTCACACTCCCACCCACAATTACTGAAAGTTTCAATCTTTCCATGTTCTCTCTTAACATTTGTTGTTTGCTGCCCTCTTGAACTTTGTTATTGTTGCTGGAATGAGATGGTTGCTCATTGTTGTACTGATTTGCACTTTTTTCTTATAGCTAGGGATTTTGAACATTTTATTTATGTGTTTGTTGACAATGTGAATTTCTTTGGTGAAGTGTCTATTTATATCTTATGCCCATTTTGTGATTAAATTATTTGCCTTTTTCTTGTTGAAGTTCTAAAGTGTATTTCAAATTTTAGATATGAGTCCCTTATAAGCTATTCAATGCCAAATGTTTTTTCCCAGTTCTTGGACACTTACCAAGTACCTGTCAACAAAAGAATGGTTACCAAAACAATGGAATACTATGCAGCACTGAAAAAATAAATGAACTTGTAAAACACTATATAACATAAATAAGTCTGAAAGACAGTATACTGAGTGAAATATCTCAGTCACAAAAGACATAGAATCACTGCTACAAAAATAGAATGGACATGAGGGAGGGAAGAGCAGGGAAAGAATGGGTAGATAATGAACACTACACTGAAATGAGAGAATAGAGTGACTCTGAAGGGTATGGATAAAAAGATATTGTGTGTATGGCAACTGACAATCTAGAACAAGTCATGCATTTCAAAATGAATTGGAGGAGGGGAAAGAGTGAAAAATGCATCAGCTGATGAAAGAAATTCAACCATTCTTTAAACTTTCACT
>NW_006399954.1:3487729-3491518 GCF_000299155.1 Elephantulus edwardii
ATATAATTTCTCTTTCAAAAGAAAATGCTGTTTGCACTCTGTTCTGTTAGGTCACTATGAATCACAATCAACTCAATGGCACAAACAACAAAATAACAAATGACCTTATAAAAAAGAATGCTGGTGCCAGCATATTCGTGCAGTTATTTTCTTGTATAACTAGAATTTGGGTCTTTGAATTCCAAAATTCAGTCATTTTCATAGGGACAAGAATAGTAACCTTTTCATAACCCCTGAGATACAAAGTGCCTACCTGCATGTGCTGTGTCTGGGTTTAGAGGGAAGCAGCTATCTCATTGTAGGGCATGTTTCCACCAATGAGATCCTACATCACTGTGTCAACCCTACCTAACGCCAGAGTCTTGTTGAGACATACATGTCCTGCTAATTGTAGGAAAATCTATATTGCTTCATTTAAAAAAGATCTCATTAAAAACTGTTTTCTTTACTATAAATAGGTGGTTTCAATAAAAAATTCAAAGCATAAAAGAATTCTGTTTTTAAAAAGTTAAAGCTAGATTTTTTTTTATTTTGGGGTTTCTTTTGTTACTGTTTTGGTGTAACTGTACACATTTCACACTGAAGGAGAAGGTTCAACAATTATGCAATAAATTTTATGAAATTAAGTAAGAAATTAATATTCTTTGTGCTATCTGAATTTTTTTGTCTATTCTTATTGCCTACAATCCTTGCTCTTTCCTGTTTGATGTAGTCATATTAAGAGACTGGCCTTTACTATAATGCCCTCCTTAAGCATAAAAAGAAAAGGTCGATGTTACCTATCATAGACTTGTTAGAAAAGTATCTAATTATAAGAAAGAAAATGGAATTACATAAAATTAAACAACTTTGAACCTTGACATCAGAAACATATTAATTTTTTAAAATTTAATTTAGATGGCTAATAGTAGCCTGAGCTAATGTTATCCTCCTGGGAAACAACATTTTCTTTAAAAGGCTATGTAATCATAAATAAGATTGTTTGGTTGACCTATTTACAAGATATATTAAAATCTTGGACCTTAGGAATCAGACAATCTGAGTTCAAATCTTGTATTGCCTACCATGTACTGCTTGGTAGCATGACTTTGAGTATATTGTATAACCTTTGTGGGACCAATTTTTAAATTAAGTGATGATAGTACCTATCTCAAAGGATGGTTGTGAAGATTATGGGACCAGTTTACACATTTATAAGTTATTATTGTTAGGTGCTGTCCAGTTGAGTATGACTCCCAGTGACCCTATGAACAACCTGCCTGAACCCTGTTCTAGTCTATGCCATCCTCATTATCTCTGACCCAGTAGAGAACATTGCTGAAGTCAACATGGTAATTCATCTCATTGAAGATCTTCCTCTCCTTCACTGACCCTTCATCTTTCCAAGCATGAAATTTCCTTCCAAGGAATACCTTTACCTGTTCAAAGTATGAAAGATGAAGCTTTGCCATTTTTGCTTCCAAGGAACACTCTGGCGGCACTTTTTCTAAGGTATATATCTATTTGTCATTTTGGCAGTCAATGGGATATTCAGCACTCTTCTCCAAAATCACAACTGAGTGGCATCAATTCTTCCTCTGTCATCCTTATTCACTCTCCAGCTCTCTGATGATTAGGTGATTGAGAAGCCCATGGCCTGAATCAGACATACTTTAGTCTTCAAACTGTTATCATTGCTCTTCAGCATATATAAATAGCCACCAAATAGTAATTTTTATAAACATATTTTAGAATAAAAATAATACATGCATTTCAAATTGTATTATCCTGTAAAGATACATGTTAAAAAGAAAAATAAATACATCTTAATACTAATCAAAGTAAGCTCTGGTGGCTCAAATTCACCACCTGCTCCATAGGAGAAAGATAGACCATTTACAGCCATTGAAAACCCTCTGGAGGGCCACTGCTAAGCCAGTTATAACTCAATAGTGCATGGCAATAAAAATGCTTATCCAAATTCTCAACATCAGCTACAAATAATTAATGCTTGTTTTCTATTTTTCGCTTTCTCTTATGGTTTAGTTTCACAAAATTACAATTGTACCTCCTTCTCACTCATCAATGATTCACATCCAGAACAATGGTGAAAAGAGAGGGGGGGAAGGCCCACAAAAACAAACAACTCTTCTCTGACTGTTTCGTGCATTGACAGCATACATCTGATAGTAATAAAGACTAAGGCGTAAGGCAAGAGCACCATTGATTGAGGATGTATCAGGTTATGTGTTCATTTGACTGGGCCATGATTCTCAGAGGTTTGGCAGTTATATTATCATGTAATGTGTCAGTTTTATAATCATGTAGTCAGCTTTCATTTTTGTGAGCAGATGTAGTCTTCCTCCATTTTTGTTTTAAAATGAGGAAATTGTGTGTCAGGGCTGTATTCTTTCCCCATACCTGTTTAATTTATATGCTGAGCAAATTATTGAAGAGGCTTAAGTCTATGAAGAAAAATATGGTATCGAGATTAGAGGAAAACTCATCAATAGTCTTTATCACGTAGATGACAACCTTGCTTGCTGAAAGTGAGGAGCACTTAAAGCACTTTCTACAGAAAATTAAACACTGTAACCTTGAATATGGATTACATCTCAACATCAAGAAAACAAAATCCTCTCCACTGGATCAATAGGCCTTACCATGATGGACAGAGAAAGGATTGAGAATCCATCTTACTTGGATCCACAATCAATACTATTGGCACCAGCAGTCAGAAGATCAGGATAGATATTGCTTTGGGAAAGTATGTAGTGATGGACCTCTCCAAATTCTTGAGAAGTAATGATGTCTGTTTAAGGAATAAGGTGCGCCTGATTCAGGGCATGGTTTTTCAATCACTTGCTATGCATCTAAGAGCTGGACAATGACTAACAATGACAGAATAACTGATTCCTTTGAAATGTAGTGTTGGAATAAAGTGCTGAAGATTCCATTGGCTGTCAAAAGAACAGCTATATCTTGGAGAAAGTACAGCCATAGCGTTCCTTGAAGACAAAGATGATGAGGCTTTATCTCACTTACTTTGGATATGTTGATAGGAGAGGTTACTCCTTGAAAAGACGCATTATACTTGGGAAGAAGATGGAGGAATAGCAACACAGAGGAAGATGCTTTACCAGATGGGTTGACACAATGATTGCAGCAATGAGCTTGAGTGTGACAGCGATTGTGAAGTTGGCATGGAATAGGACAGTGTTCAGATTGGTTGTTTATGAGGTCACTGTGAGTTACACTTGACTCGCCAGCACCTAACAACAATTTTCACATAAAGACATGGCTTTTAGAGGCTAACCATATTGACAAGTGAAGAGTGAATATACAATGTATATGTGTATTTATTGTTGTGCCACTAATTCTTTCTCACTAAATAACCTTAACTGCTAATTTACTGCTACCTCTGGTGGCCTATTGGTAAAGATTTGCACTACCCACTCAAAGGCAGGCAGTTCAAACCCACCATAGGAGGATTTCATCGCTAGGAAAATGTCTTCCATGAGATTTATAGCCTCTGAAAACCCACTGGAGGGTCAGCTAAGAGTTAGTTCCAACTCAAGGGCATATATGGCATGTTGTTGTTTATTGTTTATGCCATTGAGTCACCTGCAAATCATAGCTACCCAGTGTACAACAGCCCTAAACCCTGCTCTATCCCTCGGCAATCTTATTGTCTCTGACACACCTATTCCCATTACACAGTCACTGAAACAATCCATCTCATAGAGGGTCTTCCTTTGCTGCACTGTCCCTCTACCCTCCCAAGCATGGCATCCTTCTCTAAGGACTGAT
>NW_006399954.1:3497008-3504293 GCF_000299155.1 Elephantulus edwardii
AGAAGGTGAAGCTGAAATGTTCCTTGGAGTCAAGGATTCTGAAGCTTTGTCTGACCTACTTTGGGCATGTTACAAGGAGGGACTGGTCCTTGGAGAGGGACATCATGTTTGGCAGAGTGAAGGAGCGGCGCAGGAGAGGAAGACTTTCGATGAGATGCAGTGATTCTGTGACTGGAGTGGTGGGAATGAGTGCGTTTGACATGGCTAGGTTGGTACCGGATAGAACGATGTTTAGTGCTCTTGTACCTAGGGTCGCTATGAGTCGCAAGTGATTTGATGGCACAACAATAATATATATCAATTACATTGAACATGGTTTTTTTATCAATGTCTACATATTAATTTAAGTGATAGCATTTTTAGAGTTGAATGGAGTGTATTTTTATTTTTCATTTTGCTGTAATAACTGATAAAAAGTCAAAAGTCAAATAATTTTGAGTGTTCCCTAAAGGTAGTTTAATTTTAAAAGGATATTATTTATGTTATGTGTTTATTGAGATAATGCAACAACATTTTTTTTTTTTGTGAGCAAGCAAAAGGTTGTCCAAAGATTTACAGTCAAAGATTACGTGTTGTGGTATCATAATCCCACAGTTTATCTAATTGAATTTGACAAAAGCCAAATAGAATAGATTCAATTAATTGATCATAAGGGGGGAAATGAAGAAAAATACAGATCATGAAGAATTCTAGCAGTGATTTTTTTAAGCAACAAATTCTCAGGAAATCAATTTTGTATGGAATTTGGACAAAATGTAAAAGAAAGATGGTGGGTCTTCATTACTTATAATGCTTCCACACAGAGCAGTCTAAATATATTTTTCAGTCTACTGTTTAAATTATATGTGGTTTGTGGATTGGAAGAAATATGTGGAGGTAATGTCCTTACTCAGGTGAAATCTAAGGTCCTTTACCCTCTTTACTAACGTCCCTCATTTCTTCCCTTTATCATATCTCCAACAGCATGGGCTTATGTAACTGTGACACACTCTTAAGACCCTACAGCATTTTGCATTCAGAGCAAGCCTCATGGAACATCCTCTCACTCCCATCAAAATGGAAGTACTTCTGGGCCTATATTAACAGTCAGTATCATTCTCCTTTCCTTTTCTTCTCAAAAAAGTTTCATAACCGCAGTCTGTTGAATACTGACATTTGCTTTTCTTGAATATCAGTGAGAAGATAAAAACCGTGACATATTAACTTATACAAACTCCTTTACACAAAGAAAAATGGAGGGAGGTGGGGAAAGTCAAATGCAGTAAATTCAATGTGCAGATAGAGTGTGCCTCTATCTCTGTAAATAATCAGAATAATCCTTAAGACATTCAAAGCAGAAAATATTTGTCCAAATTTTTATGCTGTATTTGAAACCTTCACTATTGAACTCAAGAGAAGGAATTTGCATCAACGTGCCTTGTTTCTCCATGTGGAACACTAAGAATTAGTTCATGCCGTTAGCCTTCTTCACTCCTCCCTCATTCCCTGAATGTATATTCTCAGCTTAAGAAGAATTCAGTACCAGTTATTGTGCACAAATCATCTCCTGGCTGAAGTTTTTGGTGGCAGCCAAGAGAAGAGAAGGGGAAAAAATTAGAAAAATTTCAATTTCAGGACCATTATTATTTTCATTAATCATAAGAGGTGCTGTCACCCCTGTCCTTATCCTTTAGAAGGAGATCTATTATACGGTCCATTTAGTCCAAGCCATATTACCTCATATGTTTTCCTGGCTGACCAAATAAGACTTAAGAGATAAAACAATTTACTGTTCATTATGATCCGTGTCACTGGAATCAATCTATTAACCTACATTAACTGGATATGTGACGGCATCTCACATATACATTTCCTCAGTGGAAAGAGAAAGCAAGGGCTTGGGGAGGGGTCCAGAGAGTGAGGAAAAAAGAGAAAGAAGGAAATCAGGGCCCATAAAGTGCAGCAGATGTATAATTTGCCAAGCGAATACAACTTCATTTTCCAGTGCCCACTGCTGCGCCCTCTACATCTTCACGCAGCCCCTGACCTGTAAAGAAGTCTAACAAATTGGCTTCTATTGTGAAGCCAAAAGGTGCCATCAAAGAAGGGACGGTTCGCTGGTCCTAAAGTATGATGGGAAATTTCAGGCTGGAATAAAGAACTGAGCTTTTATGAAGTTAACCCATTAAGGTGGAAATCCAGCAGGGCTCTGCAGCCTCTGGTACTAGAGGAAGTCTGGGAGCAGAAAATTCCTCCAGCTTTCTCATTCAAACACAAGGAAGGCAGCACCAACCACAGAAAGTTAAAGTAAAAATAATCATCACCTTCCTATTGTATGCAATAAAGTTCCCCCTGCTGGGTGGCTGGACAGCCCCTCTGTTTCACTTGCTCCCTCTCCATGCATGATGGATCACAAATACCTGGAGAAAGAAAATGAATCAGTGGTTGGTCTTCTTGATGCACCCTGCATAGATGAATAACTAAACAGTAGAGGGATTAAGGTAGCATGTCACCAGAATGCATCTTCAGCTTCCCAAGTATCTTACATTTGCTATTACTTATTACAAGCTTGGACCTTGCTTTAAATTTCCCTCTGAGACTTTTGAGTTCAATTCATACCTGCACTGAGCTCGCAGTCAGACATTTCCTTCCACACAAGAGCCCATCTAGACCCTCCAAACCACCCTAAAGTTAAGTGTTGCTGTCTGGCAATCAGAGGAGGTTGTGGCCAGTATGGTGTAGGCAACACCTGTTTCCATTCTGAGATGAACGGAAAGGGGGGGGCAACTTTAGATTGTTATCTTTAGCCCTATTTCTTGAACGGCTAAGTCCACTAATAGCCACAGGAATCTGAAGAGAAGAAAAGTCAAACTTTGTTCTTCACTCAATCTCCTTAGTCCTAGGAAAGGGTAAGCAATATCGGCTTCATCACTGCCTATTTCTATGATTTAGGGTGTAACTGTTATGGGACAATTCCGTAAGTATGAGACTGTGGGTGGGTGAAGTTTGGAGAGTCAGGACACATTTCTCTGCAGCTGTGCACAAGATATTGCTTACCGATATTTCCTGTTGTGGAGAAGAGGAAATGGAAACCAATTTGTGTTATTGGATCCATGTCATTCTTAACTAGTGAAAGCCTCAGATTATATAGGCTTTTTTTTAATTCTTACAAACAAAAGGGAGGAAGATAAAGAGGTGCAAAGCTATTTTGTGGACTGGTGGGATCACCACATCTCTTCATGATTTTTTATTAATGCATCCTGGGGTCAGTCTTATAAAGTCATGTCTTTCCTTTTGGTCCATAATCACAGAGCAACTTTGCAAAGACCATGCAATGTCTCTGCTTCTTCAGGAGACACATGTAGTCCTTAATTTCTCTACAAATTGTTAAGATAGGGGAAAATAAACCCAAGATATCAAGCTATATTGCAACACCAACAAACTTGTTTGTTTCAAATTTTTAAATCCCAGGGAGCTCTAGTGGCCTAGTGGCAAGATGCTGCACTGCAATCCCAGAGGTATGCAGTTCAAATCCGCCAGATGCTCTGCTGGAGAAGGAGGGGGCAATCTCCTCCTGTACCAGTCAGATCTGATTTGATGGTAAATGTAAAAATAATACAATTTTAAAAGATAAAAAAATTTAAATCCCTTTAAACATTCTCTACCAGGGCTTATTTTCTTTTCAAAGTACTTTGCATTCTCAAAGTAGGGAAACAGAACAAAAGGTAAAAGTACAGAGACAATTAGAAGCTATCCGAACAGTACGAAGAAAGCAGACACTCCACGTGTGTTTAGGAAATACAGAGGAATTATATCTTTGTAGAAACGAATGGAAGGAGAGAGAACTGTGAAGGTTTATGAAAGGTATTTTCTTGTTAGAGTCTGAAGTGATTCTGAGAGTCATTTTATTTGGATAATGTTATAGTTACTCTCAGGAAAGCTGTCTGCCTCTTGTGTTTTTCTGTAACTGTCTTTCCTGTGGGGTCAGTGTATATTGCAGGAGCAGAATCACACTTCGTTCCCTTCTGAAGAAGTGTGTCAATATTGTTCTTGTTATATGTCGCCAAGTCAAGTACAAATCATCGCTACCCTGTGAACAACACATTTGAACCTGGGACTTTTTTTGTCATTTCCAACAAACTGGAGCCCATTTCTAAAGGCATTTTATCAATCAACGTTTTTGAGGATCATCTTCTGTTTCACTGGCCTTTCCAAGCATACTTTCCCTTTCTAAGGAATAGCCAGCCTCCCCTAACAGTGTTACCAAAGTATGTGAGACAAAGCTTTACCATCTTTGCCTCTAAGAAGCTGCACCTTCCCCAAGACATACTTGTTTAATTTTTTGGCAGTTCACAGTATATTCAGTCTTCTCCTCCTATATCCCAATTCAAAGGCATCCATTCTTATTCTGCCATTCTTCATCATTATTCAGCTCATAGTTGTATAGCAGGTGATTGAAAAGACCATGGCTTGAATCAAATGCATCTTAGTCTTCAAGGTGACATCATTGCTCTTTGGGATGTTGGCTAGATCTTTGACAGCTGACTTTCGCATAATGTCTCCTACTCTCTGCCGGTACTGCAGGTATTGATTGTGGATCTAACTAAAATGAAGTCACAGAAAATTCCATTTTTTTCCCCCATCTATTGGTCCAGCGGTGAGAATTTTTGTCTTCTTGATGTTGAGATACAATCCATATTGACGAACTTCCACTGTTCCAAGCATGATGTCTCTTTACAAGCAATGATACCTCCTAACAACAGGCTCAAAGCGAAACAAATTTTCACCATCTCCAACTGTTTGTACATAGTTGTTTGTTCTTTTAGCAGTCTTTAAGAGATATTCAGTATTCTTTTCTAACACGACAACTCAAAGACATCAATTATTCTTATTTCATCTTATTCCCTGTCCAATGAATATACTTGTTAAGATGTGTAACAAGTGATTGAAAAGACCATAGCTTGAATCAGGTGTCCCTTATTCTTTCAGCTGATGTCACTGCTTCTTAACTCTTTGGAGAAATCCTTGACAGGAGATGTCCCAAATGTTAGCTCCAAGTCATTGTGACTTCATGTGTGACATAACTGTATTTACAGATCTCCATAGGATTTTTAGTAGCTAGTTTTTCTGGAAGTACGTATCCAGGCCTTTCTTCTGAAGTATCCTCAAACTTCTCATCTCTTAGCAGCCAAGTATACTAAGAACTTGTCCACTTAGGGAGTTCTTCAATTAGAGCAACTTATTCTATTCAACTTTGTATGTTAACCTTCCATGTAATATTTTAAGGAGAGAGTTTTACTATTATTAAGCTCAACATGAAAATCCACTGGGCTCATTGAATTCTAAGTGCTTCCCAGCTGGAAAAAAAAATTATTTCATAAAAAAAAAATAGTCAGGACATGAACAAATTGAACAGAAGAGGGGGGGAAAAGGTATATAAAAATGTGTGAGAGTTGGACTTATATGCACAAGTAAAAGAAATTAATAAAATTTCTCCTGAGGGCCTAAAGACTGTCTTAGCATGGAGGTGGTAGAGATATTAGGGGTAAATTTGGTGAGTAGGAAAATTTGGCAAGTAAGAAACCATCTAATGCTAATTTGGAAGGTGGATAAGCAGGGTTGGGGGTGGTGGTGAATTGCAGCCTGGGACTTGTGTGGGGTTTCTCCCTTCTAGGTGGAGCCTGGAATTTCCTTTCAGCTTTCTATTTATAATGGGAAAGGTTGCTTTGGTGAGACCAGTGCTTCAAAGTCGGATTTTAAGCATATGGTTTAATAATGGTAATTAGAAGATTATGTAAAACTAAATCCCAGTCAAAACCCAGTGAGTGTGCACCTTTGGTGATGTTTGTGGCTCCTAGAGATTATTGTGAAACTTCCTATAGACCCAGGGTTTAGGCACACAACTATCACAATAGAGTGACACCTCCTATAGACCCAGGGTTTAGGTAAGTGTTTGCATACATCTCTTCAAGTCTTATAGTCAATATGGGAAAAATAGGCTGTTAACATGTTTGATTGCTCAGACCCAGCAGTATCCCAGAAATCTCTGCTTTCAAGAGCATCAGAGGTAGAGAAAGGAAATCCTATGACGAGGGGGTGGGGAAGTGTTTAGTTGTATACAATGCTTACCCAGCACTTTTTCTGAGAACTCAGACAACTAACCAGCAGGATAGAAACAAGAGGAGTTAGGCTTGATACATAGAGCCTGTTTTATGTGTTACATATTATGTGTATTGCATGTCCCCACTTGGCCTACCTTGTCCAGACAAAGAAGTGGGTGAGTAAAAACAGGAAGATGATCCATGGGCGAATCCCCATGTATTGGCCAGGTTATGTGCTGCTCAAAAATAATCTTGGTGTGAGCAAAGCCTTTGTTAGGCCATGTGGTTGGAAGGCAAGGAGGCAGGAATGAAGGTAGGAGATTTTATTTAAAAATATCTGCCCCCAAAATAGAGTGAAGTCATTTCTCCTATATTAAAATGGAGAAAAGCCTTCTGCTACACATATCTTTGGTAATCAACTCCCTTCCCCATTTGAGCATGCTTCTGAGTTTTAGTTGGACCAATAGGATGATGTTCTGAAGAGTTCAAAATCTGGTGGTTGGTTCCTGTCCTTTGTTGTTGATATCACTGTTGTTGTTGTTGTTGTTATGTGCCGTCGAGTCGTTTGCGACTCATAGCGACCCTATGTACAAAAGCCCTAAACCCTGCTCTTTCCTGTGCCAATCCCACAGCCTCTGACACACCCATCCGGATTACCCCAGTCACTGAATCAATCCAGGTCATAGAGGGTCTTCCCCTCCTGCCCCTGCCCTCCCACCTCCCAAGCATGATGTCTTTCTCCCAGGATCTGTCCTTCTTTACAACATGTCCGAAGTATATCAGACGAAGCCCCAGAATCCTTGCCTCCAAAGAGAAGCCTGGTTTAACCCTCTCTAGGATGAATCTGTTTGTTTTCTTGGCAATCCATGGTACATTCAGTACTCTTCTCCAGCACCACAGCTCAAAGGTATGAGTTTTCCTTCTATCCTCCCTAGTCATTGTCCAACTCTCTGATGCATAACAAGTGATTGCAGAGACCATAGCCTGGATCAGACACACCTTAGTCTCCAAAGTGACACCATTGCTCTTCAGTACCCTGGAGAGGTCCCTAACAGCAGACTTTCCCATTGCAATACGTTTTCTTACTTCCTGGCTACTGGTGCCAAGAGTGTTGACCGTCAAAAGGACAAATATTACATGATGCCACTGTTGTAGAATGGGACTGTCCTTGGGGTTGGGGAGAGACTGAGTAAGATGGGTTCAAT
>NW_006399954.1:3504393-3507123 GCF_000299155.1 Elephantulus edwardii
GCAGTCCATGGTATATTCAATACTCTTCTCCAGCACCACAACTCAAAGGCGTCACTCTTCTTCTATGATCCCTAGTTATTGTACAGCCCTCCGATGCATAACAAGTGATTGCAAAGACCATGGCCTGTATCAGGGGAACCTTAATCTCCAGACTGACATCCTTGCTCTTCAGTACTTTGGAGAGGTCTCTGACAGCAGACTTTCCCAATGCAATTTGTCTTAATTTCCTGTTTCGTAACCTCTAGGATAAAGAATAGTGCTATTAATCCAAAAGCAGGTGGTTTGAATCCACCAGCTCCTCCATGGGAAAAATATGGGAAGTCTCCTTCCATGTATTTTATAGCCTTTGAAAATCACTGGAGAGTCAGCTATGAGTTAGTTCTGACTTGATGGAACATTAACAAAAACTGTTGTTGTTGTTGTTATATGCCATTGAGTCACTTGTGACTCATAGTGACTCTATGCACAACAGCCTTATATCCTGCTTTATCCTGTGCCAATCTTATTGTCTCTGGCATACCTACTTCCTTTACCCCAGTCACTGAATCAATCCATCTCATGGAGGGTCTTCCTCTCTTGCACTGTCCCTCCACATTCCCAAGCATGACGCCCCTTTCCAAGGACTGGTCACTTCTTGCAACGTGTCCAAAGTATGTCAGATGAATCTTCAGAATCCTTGCCTCCAAGGAGCAGCCTGGTTTTATCCTCTCTAAAATGAATCTGTTTGTTCTCCTAGCTGCCCGTGGTATATTAAATAATCTTCTCTAGCACCACAGCTCAAACCAGCAATTCTTTTATCATCCCTAGGCATTGTCTAGCTTTCTGACACAAAGCAAGTAAGTGCAAAGACGATGGCCCGAATCAGGTGCACCTCAGTCTCCAGACTGACATCATTGCTCTTCAGTACCTTGGAGAGCTTTCTGAAAACCGATTTTCCCAGTGTAATTTGTCTTTTAAATTCTTGGTTGCTGGTACCAAGAGTGTTGATTGTGGTGTCTAGTAAACTGAAGCTGTAAACAATTTAAATCTCTTCATTATATATCATGATGCTGCAAATAGGCATAATGGTGAAAATCTTTGTTTCCTTGATGTTGAGCTTCACTCTATATTGAAGGCTGAAGTCCTTGACCTTCTGCAGCAAACACTTCAGGCTCTTCTCAGTTTCAGCAAGCATACCGATACATATCTAAAGGTCTAATGTTCTATTGTATGATGTAATAAAGATTAAATCATCAACAATTTCTCTGGATATTTGGGTACTCTAAAAATGTAAAATGTTCTACTGAACATCTACATAACCTTTTTTCCCTATTCCTCTTTTTTAATAACTAGAAAGAGATATTTTACCTCTAGGTAATGGTAACCAAAATATAAATAAATGATAATATTTTCACATTTTTAAGAGACTCAGTAGAAGGTAAGCTTCCTGAGAGTTCTGTTTCTATTTGGAAGACATAAGACATCTATCCCTTCTTCCTCAAAATTCTACCTTCTAGATCTCCCAAAATGTATCAAATCAGTGTTGTAAAATCTAGGTTAGAAAGAGTTATAAATATACTCATATGTGAAAATTTAAAAAACTAACATGAATGGTGTTATGTACAGGGCGAAGAGGTTTGTACAATTTGATGGATGGGGGTGAGGAGTGAGGGAAATTGAAAGAATTTGTTCCAATTTGTATAAGAATTTTGTAAATAAACTAGTGAAAGAAAAAAACACAACAACAAAAACTAAAAATTTGTCTCTCTCAAACAGCCTGGCTTTCTAAGAAGATGTTTAAAATGACTTCTGAAGTGAGGCGGCTTCCATGTCTTCAACGCCATCAATTACTATGGATCTCTAATCATTTTGCATTTCCTTTTGAAATTAGTTATGTTTATAACATTAACTTCAGTTTGAAGGCTTGATTTTTTTTTGTCTATGATTTCTTACTAATTTAAAAGAAGTAACTTGATTCCAACATTGGGTAGCTCTCTGTGATTTCATGGAGTCTTGAACAGTAAGTATTCCAGACCAATTTGTGTGAGCTCCAGTTAAAAAAAAACAACCAAACACAAAAACCTCCACAATATTCATGAATAAATTCTTAACATTTATTTTGTGTGCTAGCTCCATAATGCTAAGTGCAATTAATACTTGAAGTGCAATGTGAATTTTCTCATCTTTAAGTGTTACAATAGCTGTCTGTAGAACTATAAAATAGAATAATTCCATTTTAGAAAGGCTAATAAATAAAATAACCCACAAACATTTTTATAATGACAAAGTTAAAAAATTCAATGCAATAATAAAAAGCCAGATTAATTATCTAATTTCTTAACTTTAGGGCAAATATATATTGTAAACCTAAAGTGTGGTTATTGCTATCTTACTATTTAAAGAAGCACTCAGTACTGCATGAAACTCTTTGGATATTAAAAAATAACCTGGATGAAGAATTTATCAAATGAGTACACAAAAGTAAGCTTTGCTTAATTTTTGCTCAAAGTGTTCTTATTTATTCATTGATCACCTTGCTAGAGAAGTAAAAGGCAGGATGCAGATGATTTTCCATTTGATTTCAAGAGTAAGTACTTTTTTTAAATGTGACAATTTTAGAAAAAAATTATAACCTCTGCATATTCCCACTTCAAATAATTAATCTTTTTTTTATATGACCACATTTAAAGTTAAATATTTCTTTATATTGTGATAAGCTTAAGTAAGTAATACGTATAAATTTACACATTG
>NW_006399954.1:3507918-3520481 GCF_000299155.1 Elephantulus edwardii
GAAAATTAATAAAATATAATTATAGAAAAAAAACAGAGTGTTGACCGTGGAGCCAATCAGACTAAAGTTGTTAATGATCTCAATCTCTTCACCATCCATCCTGATGTTGCCAATTGGCCTAGTGGTGAGAATCTTTGTCTTCTTGACATTGAGCCTCAATCCATAGTGAAAGCTGCAGTCCTTGACCCTCTGCAGCAAGAATTTCAGGTCCTCCTCAGTTTCAGCAAGCAAGGTTGTGTCATCTGTGTAACGCAGACTATTAATATATCTTCCACCAATCCTGATGCCACACTTTTCCTCATAGAGCCCAGTCTCTTGGATAATCTGTTTTGCATACAGGATGAAACGGTATGGAGATAGGACACATCCTTGGTGTACACCTTTCTCAATTTTGAATCAAGCAGTGTTTCCGTGCTTTGTTCTAACGACTGCCTCTTGGTCCAAGTATAGGTTTCGCATTAGAACTATCAAGTGTTGATATCACTAAAGATACAGAAAATGCTAATCAGTTTACTTAGGGAACTACTATGTTATTCAGACCCTTTGGTCTAATACTATGGCTTCCCTGGTTTTGACTGAGGAGAGTTTTGTCTTGGCTGCGGATTTGATATTTGCCTTTCTTTGGATTCCAGCTTGAGCGTCATCTGATTTTATCTCAACAATATTTACCCTAACATTCATAACCTAACATCTAGTTTTTCCTCATTTACCTCACTGTGATCCCTCTGGGGCCAAGTGGACTTGCGGGACTTGGTGAGTGGGACAAATATGTGGAGCCTGAAGAAGTAAAAGACTAAAGGAACAATACAATACAAAGCGCAAAAGGGAGCGTAATGGCAAAGCAAAAGAAGAGCAGCTTTCTCTGATGGTCACTCTGTTGGTCCTCACTCTGAGGAACTAGAGTGACTTTTGCGCAAGAGAAACATTAAGAGAGTTTAAAAAAAATAAACTCATCAGACTATGATAGGGCATTTTCTTGCTAAGACAAAATAGTTACTTTTCTGCCATGACTAGCTTGCATTCACAGCCTGATAGGGCCAGTGAGTGATACCTATTTTACAAGAGGTTAGTTGAAGCAAAGATTCAATCCTGATGCAAAGCTAGAAACAGGTCTGTTGTAGGTTTATAGAGTTGCTTTAACAGAAATGCCATAAATGAATAAGTTTAATAAGCAAATTCTTTTTCTCACAAGTTAGGAAGCTGGACATACAAATTCAGAGAATCAGCTCTACAGGGATGTCTGTGTCCCTTCAATTTCTGTGTTCTGCTCCATGGAGATCTCCATGAGTCTTATCCCAACTGTCTGAACCCCTTGCTTCTACTTTAAAAGAATTTGACATAAAATATACTCTACCCTAATCCTGCCTCATTAACACAACAGAGACAGTTCATCCACAAATGACATTATAACTACAGACACAAAGGTTAGGATTTACAGTTTATTTTGTATTATTTTCACATTACCTCATTTAGAAACCTACTCATAGCTAACCCTCAAGAAAGTTTTCAGATATTATAAATCTCATGGGAGGAGATTGCCTGTCATTCTCCTATGGAATAGCTGGGTAGATTTCAACTGTTTGCCTTTGTGTCAGCAGCACTGCTCCTGACCTACTAGGGCCACAACACTTCCTCTGTGTATGTTGAGGGGACACAATTCAGTCCATTACCAAGTCTAGTCAATAATTGTCCAAAAAAGAACTTAATTTTTCTTGGATTCTATTTCTACACAGTATATTCAATATTACCATTATCTGGTGAAAAGGAACAAGAAGCCCATCCCATCGTCTTTGAGCTGAGACAGACTAATTAATAATGGACCATTTACCAGGTTTCTGAGGTTGTCAGTAAAATGACTGGAGACTACTCATGTGTCTTTCTTAGGGGCACTGACTGGTTAAAACTGCTAGAGGGTTAGCAACACAAGGTTCTAAGGAATAGGCCGTGAGAAATCCTACAATACTGGAGGGGGAAAAGAAGATAAAATCATTTGTTATCAGCTGTGATAATACAGATAATACCATAATTTTTAAAATGAATTATTATTATTATTAGTTATTATACAAAAACATTGCTTTCTGTGGATTTTTTTTCTACATTGGTACAAAATATCTAGTTGTTGTTGACTACCATTGAGTCAAAATTGATCCAGTGCTGACCCTCGAACAGGTTTTCCAAGATAGTAAATCACATGGGAGGAAACTGCCCATCTTTCTCCTGCAGAGCAGCTGGTACTTTTAAATCACATCTTTGGTTTGACAGGATGATTTCCTCACCACAGAGCCACTAGAGTCAGTTTGCTTATGTGAATTCAACTTTTACCTGGTTTTACTGCTAGCAAGCACAAAACTGAGTAACTAGGAGAGACTGAAGAAAAACTCAAGAGATGATCTAGCATGGTCTCTGAAAAGTTTAAGAAAAGTAATCAAGGTACAATTATTTTCTATTTCAGTGTTAAAATGAAGCACAATTCTCAGAGATAGATTATATTTTATTGGTTGAACTCCGTTATGGTCTGACTTTTTCTTTGTGTTTCATCAATGTGTCTCTTGCTTTCACATCAACTCAGTTCCACAAATGAAATATTGTATTGATGGGAAATAAAACCAACACTCCCTACTGCTCTTTTTGTTTACTATTTTTCCACACAACATTCTTTCATGTCCCCAAATAACAATAAGTAAATCACAATTTGATGGACTATTGGCCAGAAAGAGGGAGGCGCAATATCACAGTGTTTAAGGTGCTCATCTCTTAACAAAATGATAGGGATTTGAACTCTCCATTCACTCTGCTGAAGAAACATGCATTAGTTCACTTCTGTAAGGACAATAGGTTTAGAAAATCTATGGACCAGGTCTCTTGTGGCCTATATGGTTACTATGAGCTGATATTTTATTTTGTATTTTAATGAAAAGGACCGGAGTTTATCTGAAGTCCTCAATTCAATGATGGGCATGTAGTGATCCCTTATATATGAAAAATTGTAATTTTTGTGACTGTTGCTACTGTTCTTACAGTTGTCGTAGCCATTGTTATTACTAATACTATTAATGTGCATCTTCCTTAAGGTCAAGGCCCAGGTCAATGCTGTTGAGCAGAAGTTTCTGTGATAATGGAAATGTTCAGTATCTGTGCTATCTCAAATGGCAGTTACTAGTCACATGCAGCTCAAAATACTTGAAATGAGGCCAATGAAGCTGAGGAACTAAATTTTCAATTTTATTCTTTTAAATTTCATTTAAATAGCCAGAGGACACTGCAAGTCTAGATGCACTGTTCTAAGGTGAGACCAGGTCACCATCGTCTTCTAAGCCTCTAAAACATTCCTCAAAATGACCTGGAGGGTTTGTGAGGACACAGATTGTTGTTCTCCACCAGAAACAGTGGGGTTTCTGATTCTGTAGGCCTGACTGGAGCCTGAGAACTTGCATTTCCAATGTGTGATGTTGATGTTGCTTCTCCTAGGACCACACTTGCAATTCACTGCTTTAGAAACATGGTTCTCACCCAAGTAGATATATGCATACCCATGTTTATTGTGGCTTTGTTTACAATAGCAAGGAGTTGGAAACAACCCAAATGCCCATCAACAAACGAGTGGGTAGAGAAGCTGTGGTATATTCAACAATGGAATATTATGCTGCATTGAAAAACAAGGAACTCATGCAATATTATTCAAAATGGGTGACCCTGGAGGACATTATGATGAGTGAGGTATCTCAGTCACAGAGGGACAAATGCTATATGATGCCACTGTTGTAGAATGAGGCTGTCATCGGGATGGGGGTAAGACTAAGAAAAACTGGATGAAATATGTTTACGGCATTGAAGTCTTTGGGGGAGAGAGTATTTTATATTTTAGGGCATTATGTTTATCGTAAGAGTACGGAATGAGGGTTGCAGAGTGGATTATATTTGGAGATTGGGGGATGTGTGTGGGGGATTATGTACCAATGAGGGTGTTTTTCTTTTGCGTTTGAAGGAGAGGAGCAAACGGGGGGGGCAGGGAGAGGGGTGCAACAATGAATGAATGGAATTCCAAAATCTCTGTAGATGTTCACTGAAATGAAAAATAAAGAAATTAAATTAAAAAAAAGAAACATGGTTCTCAATGCCAAATGCACATGACAATCATGTGGGGATTTTTATAGACACAGCACTGCCCATGCTGAGCTCCAGATAAAAACTAAGCTTGGAGTTTTAAAGTTCCAGATGATACATTCACACAGGCCAAAATTTGATGAAATCCTCGAGTCAGGATTCATACTATATCTGAGGAAACCTAAGATTGATTACTTTCAATCAGGCTTTTCAACTGACTCATTCAGGTTCAATTTCCTGATGAGAATTTGTTTTGATCCCAGATATATTGATTGAATCAGGATCAACCAGATCCCCAGGCCTTACGTATAAAATCTCTAAGAATCATTCATTGTTAAGTACCTTCAAGTCAGAACAAACTCATAGCTGGTCCTTCAGTGAGTTTTTAGAAGCAGTAAATCGTATGATGGGAGATTGTTCATCCTTATCTCACAGAGCAGCTGGTGGATTTAAAATGTGTGCCTTTGTGATTATAGCACAGCATCTTACCACTGGAACATCAGTGCTCCCTACGAATCACTTGTGTGTGTACATATAAACATTCTGACTTTGTTCCTCTGGATCTGAAAGGAAGGTGGACCAACAAGAATGTAGCAGTTCATTGCTCTGTTTTGAACCAATTCCAAATTCATGTTGTTGCTCCTGCTCCTGGGGCCCTCCTACTGATTCCAAGACTTTAAATTTTGTAGTTTTAAAAGTGGACAGGATATCTGAGATCTGGCATGTTCACAAGAGTCTAGTGCTTCTGAGGGGTAGGGGATGGGAACAAGAGACACAAACAGTGGTAACAAGAATCAAAATGTCTTGTGAAGGAGCAAAGTACTGGGGCTCAGGCAAGGTATTTGGGTTCTGGCTGAGAAGCTTCCAACCTAG
The DNA here is from genome assembly GCF_000299155.1 of Elephantulus edwardii. Taxonomy (NCBI): domain Eukaryota; kingdom Metazoa; phylum Chordata; class Mammalia; order Macroscelidea; family Macroscelididae; genus Elephantulus; species Elephantulus edwardii. The sequence goes on from NW_006399954.1 coordinate 3,512,896, forward strand.
ATTTATCCAGGGAGATAAATCAGAGCAAAGATATGCAGGTAGATTCAGACTTAAGTGCTATCAAATCCTATAAGTTGCCATGTAGCGCTCATAGCGTATCAGCTAGTTCCACTGGTGCCCGTTCAGGGGAGAGGGGGATAGGCTATGACACCTAGAGACCATTTGTCCTGTGGTGCAGCAAGGCAGGGCTATGCCCAGAACTGTCAAGCTGTCCAACAGGAAGATCCTTTAAGTTAAGGAAGAAAATCAAATGTTGAAGGCTCTATTACACGATTGCATAATAACCAAGGGTCAGTACAGCGCTTGTAATGTCAAATAGAAAGGACGTTTAATATTTCTTTTTCTCATTTCAGGCCAAAGGTGACTTTCAATTGATGCTTCAGAGCTAAGCAGTTAGTGCAGTGAGAAAGAGAATATACTAATCTGTGAAAGGGGCTCCAGTACTGACCAGAAAACATATGGAAAGCTGCCTCAGCTGGCCTTTAGGTGTTTGTTTCAGGGAGGAGGCTGACAGTAAGGATAAATGGAGTTAAAAACAAGAAACAAATCAAAATCTGTCAAAATAACTGTTTGGGTAAGTTGTATTTTCTTTCCTCATTGATGGTCACTGATGCCCTGTAATCATTGTATCTAACAGGTTAAAAAAATTATTTCGAGACAGTTAGAACTGGCATAGTGTGTACTACAGAGTACTGTTAACCAAAAGGTTTCTAGTTTGAGCCCACTAATGACTCTGGAGGAGAAAGGTGGGTAGTAATCAGCCGGGTGGTAGTAGACTATTGTAAATGGAAATAGAATCAGTGATGATTGCCTAGTGGTCTATTTTTTTTTCTACCAAAAGGAGAGGAAGAAAAGGTTAAATCATTTACAAGAAAATACCACTTTTGAATTTCAAGTCAAAGAAAGTAAGCCATCCCCAGAGGCTATTATAAACAGATACTTGACAGTGATTCTGATAAGACAAGATTCATTTCTCCAAGAATATTTGCTTATAAAACCTTTGCATTCTCATTCTCTCTTGTTTCTTTCTGTCTTTCTCTCACTATTCAAGCTATTTAACAATACAGGATAAATACACAAATACCAAGGGTAAGTAAAGGAAAAACCAAATTAAAAATGAAAAAGCACAAGAACACAGAAAGTTTAAATGAAAAAAGCACAAGAATACAGAAAGTTTAAACATATATCTCAACTAGGCTCTTCTACAACCTTGTTTTCTGCTGAATTTGGAATTTCAGCTGAGAATATTTCTTTTTTGTCTAGAGTAAAAATGACTCTATTTGTTCTTTTTCAGAGACCCCCCCAGGGTTCTGTCCCAGAACAAAATGAATAATGATGCTTTATTTTTCATAGTCCTTTTCCTCAAGAAGTTTACAATGCTTTAGGAAACTGATGTCATAAATCTTCAGAACACCTTTGATAGGAAGAAAACAACAGTGTCACTCCCCATTATACAGGTGAGAAAACCAAGGTGCACCTACTGAGGTGAAATAAGTGCCTGGGACCTAATTATGGGATCTAAAAAAACCCCAAATAAATAGATTTCTCTCTCATAGCTCAGTCCATGAGTATATGCATTCCTGACTCATTGATGTATCGTGTAGACCGATATTCATAGGTATAAATAAGGTGCTAATCTTGAGAGTCCTAATAAATGTGTCTCTTTTAATTTAATACATTATAAATAGGGTCTAAGTGATGAAAATTATATTAAGCAAATACACTTGACTATGTATGTATGATGGCTGTATGTGTTTAGGTTGTGACATTTCTTTAAGTGCCATTTTCAATGTGTTCTGGAAAGATAGGAACCTGTTCAAGTTGATTCACCTTAAGACCTGGATGAATTCCTTTCTTATCAAGTTGCTCTTTTAATGCTGAGACTTAACATGGTGAAGATGTTAGAATGCTCTGAGCCACACAGTGATAGGATTGAGACCTCAGTGATTAAATGACTGTAATTTATTTGAGTACCTTTTCTTTTCACCAATGCATACAGGCTTCAAGTGTTCAATGAAGAGGTACAAGACTCAGAGGAGTAAAGTTTTAGCAAAAAATATCATGGGCATGCTCTCCTTTGGTGTTAAATTTTTAACTATTTGAAGATTTAACACTTAAACTTGCACTTCTCATCAAAGCATAGTGGTTGCCTTAAACATCTTAAAGTTACCGTATATACTTATAATATCCCAAAAGCCAAAATGTTCATTACCTTAAAACAATGCAATCAGTGACTCTCTCTTTTTTTTCTTTTTTATTAATGTTGAAAGAATGAAGAATTAAGCTAGTGACTTTCTTACAAAAGGAAAGATAAAGCTTTTGATGTCTTAGGCTGGTAACATAAATCACTAGAAAGGGTTTGAGTAAAGAAGACAGATTAGTAGAGGTGAATTCAACTGGTATAACAACGGTTTCACATTTACAGCTTAATCTTCTCTGCCAATCCACTAATAAAACAGTAGGAAGAAGCCCACTCATTCAGATTATGAAATATTATTTGTTTTTCCTCTTTGACCAGATAGTGTTGTTTTTGTTATTTACCTGTGAGTTGGAACCAGTTCATTGCTGGCATTCCAGGGGTTTTCAAAGGCTGTAAATTGCATGAGAGAAGACTGCTCATCTTTCTCCCACAGAGATTTGAACTGGTTAGCAGTTTAGTCCTGCTTGCCTTTGGGTTTGCAGTACAATCTGCCTGCCCTTGGATTAAGAGTGCAACTCCTTACCACTAAGGTACTAGAGCTCCCCAGTGGAGTACTATCCAATCAATATTGACGTGGCTTTTACAAAGCTCCTTTGAATAAAGCTTTGGTGCATACAAAAGAAAAAAAGATGTCAGTCTCCTTACCTCTCAATTCTATATGCCTAGAAGGAAAATCTGTTAGAATAACTATTATTTATATGTACACACACACACACACACTGAAGCCAATGATGAAGAAGCTGAAGTTTTCTACCAACTCTTACAATCTGAAATCAATTGAACATGCAATCAAGATTCATTGATAATAATTGATAATTGGAACACAAAAGTTAGGAATAAAGAAGGAGAACTGATAATGGGAAATTATAAACTTGAAGATAAAAATGAGGTGGTAGATTGAATTATTGTGTCTTCAATAATCAATGATTTAGTCACTACAAATACATTTTTTTTTCAGAAACACAAATGATGACAATACACATAGACCTCACCTGTGCTATAAAGCTGGAGGAAAACTGCTCTTTTTTCTCCCATGGAGTAAGTAGTAGATGTTAACCACTGACCATCTGGTTATAAGACAACATATAACCCAATACTTCACCAGAGCTCCGACATCCACTTTTCACTTATCATTTATTTAGTTACTTGACATATCACATTAAAATATGACTTAATTAACAACAATTTTTTATATGGCATGTAACCTCAAAAAAAACCTATTTTGTACATTAATGATGTACACACGGCAGAAAAGAACTCAGGTCTGAGTCAAGAGTACCATTGGTTGGGCTGATTAAAGTTCTGTGACCAATAGGCTAAGCTAGGAGTCTCAGGAGTCTGACAGTTTGGGAATGATGTACCAGTTGAGTAATGATGTAATCTGAAAATTTTTTATATGTGATTATTCATCATCTACCACTTTCTGATCTTCTGATCTGATGTAGTCATTCTCCTTTTTTTTTTTCCTCCTTTTTTTTTTGTATTGCAACCATTTCACATAAGTGCATGATCTTTGGAACCTAAACATGTCACAGTGAGGAGACAGTGTATTTTATAAAGGAAACCATTTTTGTCTCAAATACTAGAAAATTCTTCACCTCAAATATCTTTTTCTACTAATTCTATTAATTTGTTCCAATTTAGTTCTCTGGAGCAATATAAATCTCTTTTCTCTTTCAAGAATTTGAAAGTAGCAATAATTCTCTCCATCCCCATGTGTTTTTTTTTATTTTTTTCTAATGTTTTAACTGCCATTCTTTCACTACTTTTTCTTAAGTTAATTCCATGGTATGTTAAACATTAATATAAGGAAGATAAAGGGAAGCCCTTTTTAATTAAATATAGAGTTAACTCATCAGCTAAGACTCACACACTATTCCTGAGGATGGTCACAGAGGAATAACATGGCAATTGGAAAAGGACATCTAACCTTTTCATAGCTGAGAAAGATGAAAGAAATATTTCCAGCAGGGTGGGGACTAGTGATGGCGTAGGCATTAAAGGAAACGGAGTAACTTAGACTGAATTTAAACAACACTGGAAAATGAAAGCATTGGGAGAAACAGGTTAATTATGTCCTTCACCAATTACTCTGGCAATGAAGGAAAATGAGCATAGCCTTTTCTTATTTAAATGTGCTAAAAGTGGCTGAGCATGACAGAAGAAAATGATAAGGTTTACAACACGGGCTTTGGTTAAAGTGATGGCAATTAGATAAATGTAGTTGGGTTGGTTTTTTTTTCTACTCATAGTTACTCATTTATAGATATCTATTTCTGTTTTTGTTATTGTCTTGATGTGCCACCAGATCTGAACTAACTCATAAATGACTCTCCAGCAGATTTTTGAAGATTGAAAATCACATTGAATGAGATTGCACATCATTCTCGCTGGGAGCAGTTTGTAGATTAGAACTACTTGACTTTGGATTGAAGGCACAAATTTTTACCCTGTAGGTCATAGAAGTCTCTATTTATTTATTTACTGCCATTGGGTGTCATAGCCATAGTGTCAGAAATGACACTAACATTCCAGTAGGTTTTCAGAAGCTGTAAATCACTGAAGATTGCCTATATTTAACCCCTGGAGTTGGTGGATTTGAACGGCTGATCTTTGAGTTGGGATCTTAACTCCTTACCCACTAGGCCACCAGAATTGCATTACATATTTATAGTTACCTATCAAGGGGAGCTCTGGTTGCTTAGTTGTAAGAAGATGTGTTGCAGTCATGAAAACAAATTATTCAAACCTACCAGCTGTTCTACTGGAGAAGGATGGACAATATTCTCCCTTGTGATTAACTAACTGCCTCTGAAAATCCTGGAAGGTGAGCTCTGGGTCAGTTTCAACTTGATGATACAGAACAGCAACAATAAGCATCATAGGTCTAAGGGACTTCTGGTGGCATACTGGTGAGAAACTTCACTGCAATCCTGAAGGTAAATGGTTCAAAACCGCTAGTTGCTCCAAGGGAGAAGAATATGTCGTTAGGTCGCACCTGCAGAATCCTTCCCCATCTGCTTTGCAGTTTAACAGTTAGAAGCAGGTTGTTCTGCCCCACTCCGTCACACCGAGGAAAACTCCCCATGTGCCATTACTGCCCAGTCGTCTCTCATCCACCTCCCATTATCGTAATTCAGTCCCCATTAAGATATAATAGGACCTTCGCATTTCCCCTTGGTGCTCTTCTAGTGAAACGGGTTGAGGCTCTCTGGAGCCTGGCTTGCCTGTAATGGTCACACCTCTGTCGGTCTTTTTTTTTCTTTTCTGCCTCCCTTTACCTTCATGGTCAATCTCCTCCTGTGTGATTGAACTGCTGTCTAAAATCTGTGCGAGGCTCAGCTATGGGTGGTTCTGGCCCAATGGTACCTAGTCCATAACACCCTCGATGGTACCTAATCCACAACACCCTTGATGGTACCTAGTCCCCAACACCCACGATGGTACCTAGTTCACAACACCAACAACACAAGCACTAACTGTTCTGTGTCAACTCCAATCTACATTTTTAAAATAAATTATTTTATTGGTTTGCTTACATATTTCATATATATTGTGTTTCACACTATGCTTCATTCATATAGTGTTTCATACAATTGTTCTCATTAACTATATTTTATACAATTAATCGTCATTCAACTACGTCCACCATTACTGCAATTTACTTCACTGACAAGGCGAGGTGGTTTGTTTTGTTTTATTCTTAGTTTATTTTTCGTTTGTTTAATTTATCCTTTAAAAGCTCAATCACTTCAACCTGATGGTTGTTCCCATCCTTTACCCCTTATTTCCTTTCCATCACTGAGTTCAAGCAAGAGGAAAATTAAGGAAGTTTTAGAGAGGAGTAAACCTAAATCCCCAAAACCAAATCAGATACCACTGAGTGAATACTGTCTCACTGTCCTGTGTTTGAGTAGAATGCGCTCAGCAGGGGTTTTGGGACTGTGAGCTTTTGAAAGGAGATCACTCCATCTGTACGTAGTTTTCAAACTTCTTAGCTCCCCATTAGTAGACAAGAACTTAACCATTTTCACCATGGGGACTCCATAGGAATTTCTTAGCTCAACAACAAACTAACTCCCATCAAGTCAGTTTGTGACCCTCCATTGTGTATGTTGTTCTTATGTGCCAATGAACAGCCTATGACTCATAGTGACTTTATGTACACTTCCTCTGAACGGCTGTCTGACCCTAAGCCAGTCCCACTGTCTCCAACACCCCTGCCCACTTTGTCAATCCATCTCATCCTCTTCTTCCTCCCCTGCACTGCTCCTCCACCCTTCCAACCATGCTGTCCTTCTCCAAGGATTGTTTCCTCCTGGCAATATGCCCAAGTATGTGAGATGGAACTTCATACTCCTTGCCTCCAGAGAGCGACTTGGTTTTGCAAGGCTGTAAAATCACAACTGACCCAGACTGTTAATCTTTCAGGCTTTGCATCTTCCTATGGACTACATACACCACCAGAGCTCACCCTTAGAAGGGCTTATTTCAACATCACCCACTTAACCACAATGGAGATTTTACTCTAATATCTAAATTGTCACTAAAACTGTAGCCACATTTCCAGCTAATGTTTACTAGCTGCATAATTTTCTTAAGTTCATTTGAAGAATCTCTACAGCATGGTATTCTCAAACTGTTATATCTTTTGGATGTTGATTTATTTTAAGACTTAGCACATTCTCTTACTTCTACCTACTCCTTTAGTAATTTTATGTAGGGGAATTCTTCTGGTCAATATTCTGTGAATTAATCTCCATACCCACCACAGTATCCAATTAAGTGCAGCGTGTAAAACATACCTGCATTTACTAACACCTATTTCATCATCTGAGGGAGGAAAACAAAAATCATTTCTACATAAGTCAAATGAACAAATACATTCACATTAAAAAATAAACATTAATCAATATTTAATGGTTAGATGGGCTGTGTAGTCAATTTAATTAATAAAAGATTTAACCCAGGGTTTCTCAACCTTTGTATTATTAGCATTTTAGAGCTGATAAATCTAAGCTCTGCAGGTTGGACCTACTCATTGTAAGACATTGAAGGCAGCATGCTTGCCTTCAACTAACTGGATGCCAGTAGCACTCTCCCACACCCAGTTATTAGAAGCGAGGTTGGCACAGGATAAAGCTGCGATTAGGGCTCTTATACATAGGGTCGCTATGAGTCACAAGCAACTTGATGGCACATAACAACAACAAGAAAAAAAAAGTCAATTTGGGGAGGGTGAAGGGAGGGTTGTTGTTGTTGTTATGTGCTGTCGAGTCACTTACGACTCATAGCAACCCTATGTACAATAGCTCTAAACTCTGTTCTGTCCTGTGCCAATCTCACTGTCTCCGACACACTCATCCCAATTGCCCCAGTCACCAAA
>NW_006399954.1:3521686-3523122 GCF_000299155.1 Elephantulus edwardii
TAGTTGGTGGTCTGTTCCACAATCAGCTCCTGGCCTAGTTTTCACAGCTGATATTGAGCTTCTCCAGCGGTTCCTTCCACAGATGTAATCGATCTGATTCCTATGCATACCATCAGGTGAGATCCCTGTGTATAACCTCCATTTATGTCTCTTAAAGAATGTGTTTGCAATGAATAAGTCATTGGTTGTGCAAAATTCAATCATTCTATCTCCAGCTCCACTTCTGTCTCCGAGTCCATATTTTCCGACTACTGATTCTTCTCTGTTTCCAACTTTTGCATTCCAGTTACCCATTATTATCAATGCATCTTGATTGCTTGTTCGATCGATCTCTGACTGTAAAAGTTGTAGAAATCTTCTATTTCCTCTTCTTTGGCTCTGGCTGTCGGTGCATATATCCGAATGATAGTGGTATTCACTGGACTTCCCTGTATGCGTATGGATATTATCCTGTCACTCACGATATTGTACTTCAAGACGGATCTAGAAATGGCTTTTCTAACTATGAAAGCAACCCCATTTTTCCTCACCTTTTCATCTCCGGAGTAGTATATCATATGATCATCTGATTCAAAATGCGCCATGCCAGTCCATCTCATCTCTCCAATGTCTAGTATGTCAATATTTAGAGTTCCATTTCCTCCTTAACAATGGGAGGCAGAGGGGGTAAAATGTGCAAAAATGATTGAATGAAAATCTTACTTTTCTGTAAACTTTTGTTAAAATCATAATTAAAAAAATATTTTTAAAAAGTCAATGGCTTACTACAAACCAGACCATTAATAGCTCATATATAAGTTCAAACTGAAGGTGAAGAAATAGAAAACAAGCTCACGAGAATCAGACTATGGTCTTTTGCATATTCCATCTCAATTTAGAATAGATTTGATTCACTACTCACTAAATAGCTGTGGGATGACATCGTACAGTAAGAATTTAAATGGCTATCAAAAATATTTTTTTTAAAAAAAAAGAGAGATGAGTATGGATTTTGGAAGAGGTTCAGAAACTTGCTATTGAGTAGCGAACAAATAAAATAAAAAGAAATGATGCCATGAAAGTTCTGAAAAGGGATAGCAAAATGTATCTCAAGAGGACAAACAAAATAAAATTTTAACAAACAAAGAAACATTAAATTATAATTTGCAAAGACCTAGAGTTAGAAAAACAAGAGGAGAGGGTGTTCAGCATTTTTCAAGCTAAAAAAAAATGTTAAGTTTTTATTTACAATACTGAAGAATTTTGTGGGTAAATATTGAATAGCACAGGACTAGCTAAGTGAAGATGGAAAGAACAAACAGATATGCCAAAATATGGTGGTGTGCCGTATTAGCAGATGGTATATAATCAAGATTCAAATGTAGTAAATTAAGAAATTCAAGCTACACAGAAAGCTGAGTGATAAATGACAGCATGGAAATTGACAGGATATCCAT
>NW_006399954.1:3524353-3525879 GCF_000299155.1 Elephantulus edwardii
GCTATGAGTTGCAAGCGACTCGAAGGCACATAACAAGAACAGTATTTTTTTACAAAAAAAGGTATAAATAGTAAGGGTATATGTCTGAGTTTTATCGTTGTATTAACTTTATTCAATTCACATACTGAGCATAAAACTCTAGAATCTGGATTATATGGAAAAAACGTAGCATCAAAATTGAAGAAAAACTTGTTAAAATAACAGATAATACAATCTTATTTTCTGAAAGTAAAGAGAACTTGGAGCATCTATTGATGAAATTCAAGGGTTATAGCCTTCATGGATTGCATTGCAACATAAAGGAAATAAAAATCTTAACAATTGGACCTATAAGCAACATCATGATAGATTAAGAAGTTTGAAGTTGACAGAAACTAATACTTGGATCTACAATCAACATTTCTGGAAGTATCAGGTAAGGGCATCAAAGGTTATATTACATTTAACCAATCTGCTGCAAAGCTGTCACTTTGCAGACTATGGTACACCTGACACAAGCCATGGTCTTTTGAACGGCTTTATTGTATTAGAAATCAAGATGAGGCCCCTAGGGCCTGGTGGTCTCTTTTCACTGCTTGTGTAGTACTTTTGAGTAACAGCTTAACACTGCTTAGTGAAAATGCTCAAATTTAATGTTAGTTATGGAGATCTAATGGTTTAGTCTGTAAAGAGCTAAGTTGTTAACTCATAGGCCATGACTCTAGTGATTCCAATTCACCAGTGACTGTGGATGAAAAATGAAAATAGAGTAATATCTTCCCATGCGATTTCTAGCCTCAGAAACTCATTGGAGGGTCAGCTATCAATTAACTCTGACTCAATGGGATTAATCAGTATTACCAATTTTCCTGTTTTAGCTTGATATGTATTTAAAGTTGTTAATGTAACATTGTAGTAAGTTCTCAACTTTTATTTCTACTATTTTCTGTGTCTTATCTTTAATAAGGAAGCTCTAATGGCCTAGTGGCAAGAAGCTGTGCCGCGATCTCAAAGACATTGGTTCAAGGCCACCAGCTGCTCTGTGGGAGCAGGATGGACAATCTCCTCCTGTGTGATTGCTGCTGTTGTTGTTAAGTGCCATCAAGTGGAGTATGACTCAGAGTGCACCTATGAACAAAAGATATGAGCCCTGTTCTATCATGTGCCTTTCTCACACATGACACACAAGAGATTACTGCAGCAGTCACCATGTCAATCCATCTGGTCGAGGGTCTTCCTCTCCTCTGCTGACGCTCCACCCTTCCCAGCATCAGGTCCTCCAAGGAACAGCCCCTCCTAGAAACATGCATAGAGTACATGAGAAAAAGCCTCACCATTCTTTCCTTCAAAGAGCACTCCGCCTGCACCCTCTCCAAGACATACTTTTTTTTTTCTTTTTTTCTCCTTTTGCCATCCATGTTCAGTTTTCTTCTCCAACACCACAGCTCAAAACCATCAATTCTTCCATCATCCTTGTTCATGGTCTAGCTCTCAGATGCAAAACAAGATATTAGAAAGACTATGGCCTGAATCAGACCCACCTTAGT
>NW_006399954.1:3529692-3544274 GCF_000299155.1 Elephantulus edwardii
AAATATATATGTATATATATTATAGTATATTCTTTCCGATTAATTTTCCCGATTCATTCATTGTTGCACATTTTCCTCCCTATCCACTCCTCCCTCAGTTCATTTTTCTCTTTGAAGGAAAAAACTTTCACTGTTATGCAATCCCCCCTTACCCCAAATCCACAGTCCACTTTAATATGCTTTTATTTTTCTCTAATCTTGTCATGGAAATAATACCTAATTATATATTCCTTTTAAACAACTCTATCCCTCAACTGTTTTAATGCCATATACATTATTTATCCCCTCTTTTCTTTGGTTTTCCCCAACCTCAATGTCAGTTCCGTTTTACAACAGTGGCACTATGCAGTGTTTATTCTTTTTTGACTGAGATATTTCACTCAGCATAATGTCCTCTAGTGTCACCCATTTTGTATACCGCTTCATGAGTTCTTTGTTTTTCAATGCTGCGTAGTATTCCAGTATATGAATATACCAGCATTTCTCTATCCATTTGTTTGTTATGGGCCCTTGGGTTGTTTTCAAATCTTTGTTATTATTAATAAACCTACAATAAACATGGATGTACATATATCTGCTTGGGTGGCAGTTATGGTTTCTTTAGGATATATTCCCAGTAGTGGAATTTCTGGGTCAAACGGCATTTCTATTTGCAGCTTTTTGAGGAAGCGCCATAATGCCTTCCATAGAGGTTGCACCATTTTACACTCCCACCAACAGTGAATAAGGGTTCCAGTTTCTCCACAACTTTGCCAGCATTTGCTGTTTGCTGCTCTGTTGAATTTTACTATTCTTACTGGGGTGAGATGATATCTCATAGTTGTTTTGATTTGCATCTCTCTTAGAGCTAGGGATTTTGAACACTTCTTCATGTGTTTGTTAGACATCTGAATGAATGTCTTCTTTGGTGAAGTGTCTGTTCATAATCTGTGCCCGTTTTTCAATTGGTTTATTTACCTTTATCTTGTTGTGGTGCTCGAGTATTCTGTAAATTCTAGATAGAAGTCCTATGTGTGACGTCATTGCCTAATATTTTTCCCATTCTATGGCTTCCCCTTTTACCCTTTTGGAGAAGTTTTTGGATGTGAAAAGGGATTTGATTCTGTTTTATCCACTCTTGGTTGTAGGTTTTTCAGGATGCTTAGAAGACTTTGTGTTGTGGATTGGGGCTTCTAAAGTTCTTCCAAGCTTTTCTCTAATGATTTTTTAGTCCTTTTTTTAAATTTTAAGTCATGCCATGTTCCTCTGCTGTGTTCACACCCTTCTAGGTATATTTCCTTCACAAGCACATTTAACTGCTCTAGGATTCCCAATCTACTCAATGTCAGCCCCAATTTGTTATGGTCCACACAGTCAAATGCCTTTGCATAGTCAATAATGCACAGACATTCTTGCAGTATTCTTTACTTTCAGTCAGGATCTATCTGAAATCCTCAGTGATGTCTGTAGTGACAAGACCTCTTCTAAATCCTGCTTGAATTTCTAGCAGTTCCTTATATATGAACTGTTCTAGCCATTTTTGAATGATCTGAAAACCCCCTGGATGATCAGATATGGATCTCCTCCAACTCTACGGTACACTAAAACAACATCTTTTTTTAAAGTTTCATTTTCATGTAACAATGGACCACGTTGGGTCAGAAGAAAGTTACTACAACAATTCACAGAAGCGACAAAACTGAAATAGGCTTATCTATGACACAAGGCAAGAGTTCCTCGTGACATCTCAACTCTGTCTTTAGAACCAGTTCCTTAGAGGAGTGTTGGAGTGTTTCACATGTTTGCATTGTAAAAATGTGAAAATAATTACATTTTAAAAGGTATATAGGAAGTTGTACTACATAATTCTCCAAAGAACATGCACATTCAACTGGATGTACATTAAATAATGCATTCCATAATTTCTAGTACATGTGTGTAAGGGTGTATGCTTGTGTGGAGTATCTGCTTATACACACACAGCTGGAAAACTCTGTTTTTCTTACAGTTCATTTTGTCATGGATTTTTATGCTTGCACTCATTTATGTTGCTTAGGGGGAGAAAAAGATGTACATAAAAACAGATTATCTCTCAGAGCATTCAAGGGTTAGCTTTAGTCCCTCGTCGTCACTCTTTTCCTTTTATGAAGAAAAAAATAGGAAGCATAAACTGCTGCCCTTAAAAAGAGAAAATACATGAAATGAAACAAGCTGGCTTTCCAAACTATGCAAAATGTGACAGGCAGAGACCTCCAGCTTAGCAGGGGGGCTGGGGGTAAAATATGCACTGTGTATAGGGCTCAGTATATCATCAGTGCTTAAAAAAAGATAAAAGTGGGCTTGAAAGTGAATGAAGTTAACTCACAAAAAGTGGGTTTTAGATGTTGAATATTTAATTCACTGATAAAAGGACCCTGATTTCCTATACACGGCTGCCATAAATAAAAAAATAAAAAAAGGCACATCTTAAAAGCAATGAGCAGAAACTGACCTTTCTGTGAGCAAGCAGATGAGAGAAGGTATTTGGTTAATCCCAACTGTCTCTGATTGGCCAGACAGCACTGTGTTGAAAATGTCTCCATCTGGGCTAATCTGCTCTCAGTTGGATGAGCTGAGGCCTTCAGAGTTAACCTGACATTTAACAATAATTACCCTTTTGAATGACCCTGGCCCAATCTCCTGCTCTCTTAGAAATCTCTTTTTTTGTGTGTGCGTGCTCCCAAACCCCTTGACTTTTGTGTTAGAGATAGTGGGAGAAAAGATGAGGATGATATGACTTGTATGTATAAATGTACAGAAGTGTGTGTTGTGTATAAATATATATAATATAAATACTTATATAATGTAGATGAATAAATGAGGATCACCAACCAGTAAGGGAACTCAACTTAATGGCTCTGATTTATTGCCCTGAATCCCATCTCATGAGAAATTGGAGGGGTGGAAGAGGTATAGAGGAATGATATCTCCAATTAAAGTGAGACAGAATTTGTTTACTGGCTCTTTTATGAAAGTCAAAGTTCCAATCTGACCCTGTGCAGGCACTTGAATGTCCCTTATCAGACACAAGAAGAAATGGGGCATGAAAAGAGGTTCAGATTGAAAAACCAAGTTCAGGGGTCAAGGAGGCTAACTATAGATGAAATGTGACCATTTCTTTTTACCTGAGGCTGGCTCCATCTTTTCTTAGAAAGGTCATTGAGATAAAACAAAAACCCATCTTGAAAAGAAAATACATTCTGGGATTCTATTTTCTTTTTAAAAAAGCCTTTCCCAGTTTAGACTGGTATTTTCCCAGAGCTTCTCTATTAGGGGCCATCCCAAGACAAAGAAGTACCTATACCAATATTTAGTACAGAGCTTCCATGGGGCTGAAAGTTTGGTTTAGATAGTTCAACTGCTTGTCATCGACCAAAATATTAAGCTGGGTTTTTTTGGCAAAAGTGGACTGAGTTCCCACAAGTACAATTTCTTTCTAATTTTGTAATGTTTGCTTTCCTTCATATATTATAAAAATATCCAGAGAGTAATTTTTTAAAATGTTTCTTTCCATCCCCTCTATAGTGAATGCAGGAACAAAATACTAATATTACTATGGAAATGCACATAAACATAATGCACCAGTGTAAAGGCAGTACTTCAGCATTAATGATCATGAAAAGAAGTATAGAAATATTTTCTGTTTCTCTATTTTCTTAACTGTTTTATGTATACATCATAATTGAAACAATGATGTCCTACTTCTTATGAAGTCTTGCTTCATTTTTTGCATATAATCTCACAGTACTTCTATGGTTGATGTTCTTTTTCTTCAATTACTTACTAAAAAAGCCCCAATATAAACCAAAATAAAAAATAATGGTAAGTTATTAGAAAACTTTAGTGAAAAATATAATTTGATTTTTCTAAAAAGGCAAAGTTTCCATTGTTGAGTAGAGATGAAGATGAAAAGATCCACATCTCTTATCTCTGCATTTGTTATATGTACCCCATTTATGGATACATAGAAGGGTGTCTGTCTTCAAATTTAATATCAGATTGTACTGGTTCATTCTACCCTCCTTTGATGCTCCTACCTGATGTAGCATTTAGTTGGTTAAAGCACCTTCTATGGAGCAAATACTATAATACTTGCTAGGACTGCAATAGTGATAAGACAGACATGCACTTTGACATTCTGAAACCTTCATTTTTGTGAAAATGAGAGGGTATAAATGCTTATTATCTTCAAAGCAAACTCATCTTTTTTAAAAAAGTACTGCATTTTGTCCTTTAAAAACCAGAGTCAGGAGAAAAATTGGTGCAAAACATGAAAATAATAAAAATAAGGGGGTAGTTTAGTCACTTAAATCTTTTTTCCTTTCTAAAGGTGGTAATGAGTAATAATTCATAAATAACATTATTCTCTATTAGGGAATGATTGAAAGTAGACCTAATAGTTTACACTGAAGATCTCATGACTTTTTAAAGTTATTATTAATGTCTAGAGAGAGAAACTAAGAACTTTGTTGAAAGCAGAATTTCTTTAACTCGTCATTATTGGCATTTAAACAGAACACTTTATATTGTGGGGAGATGTCCTGTGGTGGATGGTTAGCAGCATCTCCAATGTGACAGTTATTAAAAACATTCAAATGGAATGATGGCAATGCTGTTAAGTTCAGTCCTTACCCAGACCATTGAAGTTGGGGTTTCTGGTGAAATAGTCTACAAACAGTTGTGGGTTTGTTTGTTTAGTTTTTTTTTTTAAATTAATATTTGAGTGAACGTTTACAAAGTATATTGGTTTTCATTAAATCATCGATATGTTTTTCCTATTCATTCATTATTGCATTTCCCCTCCCCCTTCCCATTCACTCTTCTCTTTGAAAAGTAAAAAAAAAAAATTATTTCATTGTTATAAAATACCTCCCCTCAAAGTGCACTCCACTATGCAGCCTTCGTTCTAGATTCCTGTCATGATAATAATACCTAATCATATATAGTTTTTAAACAGTTATCTCCCTCATCTGTTTCAATGAACTATACATTATTTGTCCCTCCTTTATCACTCTCCCCTCAACCCCTATGTTAGTTCCGTTTTACAACAGTGGTACTATGCAGAATTTGTCCTTTTATAATTGAGATATTTCACTCAGCATAAGAGTTGCTTTGATAACCCAAAGACTAAGTCTCTGGCAATTTGAATCTACCAGCTATTCCACTGAGAGCAAGATGGACAGTCTCCTCCCATTTCAGTGTTGTTTTGGAAACCCAGTGCAAGGGCAGCTATGCATCAAGACCTTCTGGAAGACAATTGAGTTGATTGAATACTCAATTTGGCCAGTTGTCTTTTATCTACTATTTCTTCAGTTTGGCTAATTTTAGTTAATATCCTTATATTCAATTAATTTTAGTAAATACCCTTAAAGTCAATCTTTTACATATATATTACATATACACACACACACATGTGCATGCACACATATATACACACATATTTCTATTTACACATACACACATATATATAGTGTTATATATATGGAAGTCTGCTGTTAGGGACCTCTCCAAAGTACTGAAGAGCCAATGGTGTCTCTCTGGAGACTAAGGTGCATTTGATACAGGCCATGGTCTTCATAATCACTTGTTATGCATCAGAGAGTTGGACAATGACCAAGGAGGATAGAAGGAGAATTGATGCCTTTGAGCTATGGTGCTGGAGAAGAGTATTGAGAATACCATGGACTGCTAGGAAAACAAACAGATTCGTCCTGGAAAGGGTTAAACCGGGTGGCTCCTTGGAGGCAAAGATTCTGAGGCTCCGTCTAACATACTTTGGACATGTTGTGAGGAGAGACTGGTCCTTGGAGAAGAACATCATGCTTGGTAGGGTAGATGTACAGTGCAGGAGGGGAAGGCCTTCTATGAGGTGGATTGATTCAGTGACTGGGATAACCAGGATGGGAGTGTCAGAGACAATGCGATTGGCACAGGACAGAGCAGAGTCATTATGAGTCGCTATGAGTCGCAAGCGACTCGACGGCACATAACAACAACAACATATAGCTATGATACATAATATGAAATTTCCAAGTCATAATTGAGGACATTTCTGGGTGGGCCAAACTGTTCAGTGTTACCAACTGAAAGCTTGGCAGTTTGAATCCACTCACAAGCACTTCAGAAGGTAGAGCCACAGTCTGTTTCTGAAAGGTCACAGCCTTAAAATCTCTATGGAGTAGTTCTTCTATTCTGCACACATAGATCTCGATGAGTCAGAATAGATCCAGCAGCAACCAACCACTACAGTGCCTTTGGAAAAATAAAATGACTAATAAGTCTTAGGGAGCTTTGATGGCCTAGTGATAAGCTGTGCTGCAATCTCAAAGGCACATGGTTTGAATCCATAAACTGCTCTGTGGGAGAAAGACAGGCAATTTCCTCCCATCCTATTAACTGCCTCTGAAAACCCACTGGAGGGTCTGCTCTGGGTCAGTTCTGACTCTATGGTACATAACACCACCATTAAGTTATACTACGTGAATATTTCTGAATGATTGTTATTCATTTGTCTCAATCAATTTATACTTCAATCAGCCTTGAATGAGTGTCCTGTTTCTACATCTGCACATAACCTTCCTCTGAGCTTTATAATTGGTGTTCTTAATATTTTTCAGCCCTTAAACATACAAGATGAGTTAAAAATTCTGTGTGAGAAACAAAAACATACATGGCATTATGAAAACCATCAACTTAACATCTTTTTAAGTAGAATAAAATGAAATTTGGCTATTAGTCAGCCTACAGGAGTCATTAGTCTCATCCTGAACTGTTTATAGCTTTGGAAGACTGATGGAGTGTTGCTAATTTGGCACCAATGTCACAGTAATTGATTTTAGTTTGTCTGTTTTTGGTTGTTTTTTTTTATCGTGGTAATACTTGCTGAGATTATGTATATATATATGTAATCCCACTGTTATTATTGTGTATCATCAAGTCGGAAGCGGCTCATAGCTGACTCTCTGACAGGTTTTCCAAGGCAGTTAATCACATAGAGGAGATAGTAGATAACCTAATTTTTGGAAAGGAAATTCTAACAAAGGACCACTTTTGCAACTAGACTACCACTGTTGTAAAATAGCACTAACATGGACAGTTGGGGGAAGGGAACAGGAAAAGAGTGGCTAGATATTGAACACTGCATTGGAACAGATGAGGGGGTAACTGTCTGAAAGGAATATACAATTACACATTATATGCATAACAGCATTCTGGAAAAAGGGGTGCATTGCAAAGTGGACTGTGGAAGAAGGAAGAGAGGGAGAGGAAAGAAAATGTGCAACAATGAGTGAATGAAACCCAACCTTTCTGTAATCTCTTTTTAAAGTCGTAATTTAAAAAAACAAAACAAAACAAAACAAAACAAAAAACACCCACAAACCAAAAAAACCAGCAAATAGAAATACTGTTAGACCCAGCAATTCCTCTACTGGGAATATACCCTAAAGAAACCACACCTGCCACCCAAGCAGATATGTGCACACCCATGTTTATTGCAGCTTTGTTCACAATAGCAAGGAGTTGGAAATAACCTAAGTGCCCATCAACAAACAAATGGATACAGAAGCTCTGGTATGTTCACACAGTGGAATCCTATGCTGCATTGGAAAACAAGGAACTCATGCAATATTATTCAAAATGGGTGACCCCGGAGGACATTATGCCAAGTAAAGTATCTCAGTGACAAAAAGGCAAATACTGCATAGTGCCACTGTTGTAGAATGGGACTGACATCATGGTTGGGGTGAGACTGAGAAAAATTGGATAAATTATGTATACTGCATTGAAACAGATGGGTGAGAGATCAGTTTAAAAGCAATATGATTGGGTATTATGGTCACGACAAGAGTCCAGAATGAAGGTTGCGTAGTGGAGTGTACTTGGAGGTGGGGGGGAATTGTATACCAGTGAAGGAATTTTTCTTTTACTTTTCAAAGAGAAGAGCGAACTGGGGGAAAGGGATGGGCAGGGAGAAAAGTGCAACAATGAATGAATGGAAATCCAAAATCTCTGTAAATGTTCATTAAAATTAATAAAATAAAATTTAAGAAAAACAACAATGAATCATAATCTGTATTGTGAAAGATTTATTTCACTGTTGTTATGTGCCATCTAGTCTCCTGTAACCCACAGTGAATCTACAAACAGCAACTCTGAAGCCTGTCCCTGTCCTGAGCCAGTCTCACTGATTCTGACATGAGACACCAAATCCCATTGCCCCAGTTACTGAATGAATCCATCTTATCCAGGGTCTTCCTCTCCTATGCCATCCCTCTACCTTTCCAAGCATGATGTCCTTCTCCAAGGATCAAACCCTCCTAGCCATATGCCCAAAGTATGTGAGACAAAGCTTCAAAATCCTAGCCTCCAAGGAGAAACTTGGTTTCACCCTCTCCAAGACAGACCTCTTTGTTTTCTTGGCAGCCCACAGTATGTTCAAGACTCTTCTCCAGCACCACAACTCAAAGGCACCGATTCTTCTTTTGTCATCCTTAGTCATTGTCCAGCTCTCAGATGACCAGCAAGTAATTGCAAAGACTATGGACTGGATCAGGTGTACTTTGTCTCTAGACTGACATCATTTCTTCTCAGTACACTGGAGAGGTCCCTGACAGCAGATTTTCCCAATGCAATTCGTCTTTTGATTTCCTGACTGCTGGTGCCAAGAGTATTGATTGTAGAGACAAGCAAGCTGTAATTATTAACAACCTCAATCTCTTTTTCATCTATCATGGCACTGTCAAATTGGC
The DNA here is from genome assembly GCF_000299155.1 of Elephantulus edwardii. Lineage (NCBI taxonomy): Eukaryota > Metazoa > Chordata > Mammalia > Macroscelidea > Macroscelididae > Elephantulus > Elephantulus edwardii. Next base: position 3,538,461 of record NW_006399954.1, read on the forward strand.
CCAGGGGTGAGAATCTTTGTATTCTTGATATTGAACTTCAATCCATAAAGAAGACTGCAGTTTTTTACCTTCCATAGCAAGTGCTTCACGTCCTCCTCAGTTTCAGCAAGCAAGGGGGTGTCATCTGCATATTGTAGGCTGTTGAAGAGAGTCTTCCTCCAGTCCTGATGCCACATTTCTCCTCATAAAGCCATGCTTCCTGAATTATCTGTTCTTCATATAGATTGAAAAGATATAGAGATAGGATACATCCCTGATACACACCTTTCTTGGATTTGAACCGTGTAGTGTTTCCTTGCTCTGTTCTGAAGATTGCTTTCTGGCCCAAGAATAGATTTCGCATGAGCACAATGAAGTGTTCTGGGGTTCCCATTTGCCTTAAGGTTAGCCACAATTTGTTGCGATCCACACAGTCAAATGTCTTTGCACAGTCAATGAAACACAGATAGACATTCCTCTGGTTAGTATTGCTTTTACCCAATAACCAGTGGTCTCATTTAATCTCAAGAGCCAGCCATTTACAATTTAGTCCAAGGCAAGATAATTGAGGGAGCATATTTACTATGCTCTTACTAGAACAAGCATACTTCTTTACAGAGCATTCAGTCTGTATTCTTCTACATTTTGCAGAGAAGGATTCTGGCATTAGAACATTGTTTTCACAAATTCACAAGCTAGTAAGTAGTAAATTGAAATTTGTGATGACATTTGTGATTTTTGCCATGTTGATAAAACTTTAAAATATTACCCATGAATTTTTTATAATCTTTTCACCCACTGGTTCTCAAAGCTTGGTTCCCCAACCAACATCAGTGGAATTGCACATAGAAATGTTTGATGGTGGAATCTAGTAATCTGGTTTTGAGTCCTCCAGATTCTTAAGCACATGTTTAAGTCTGAAAAACACTGTATTTAATTTTATTTTTTCTTACTCACCTCTATTAATAATGTTTGCACATGTTTGAGCTTAGGCAAATTTGTCGGGTTGTGTGTGTGTGTGTGTGTGTGTGTGTGGTGCAAAGTTTTACCAATCGCATAGTCTGTGGGGGCTGGTAACCAAAGGTCCCACCTCGTTGGTAGTTTGAGTCCATCAGCAGCTCCATGGGAGAAAGATGAGCAAGCTCCTCCCATGCAGTCTATCTTAGAATCCCAGAGGAGGGTCAGTTGTGTATGTGTATTAGTTGGCTCCAACTTAAGAGCGATGAGAAAGTTTTCTCGCTTTACAATATATCATTCTTCCTCCTTCAGTCTCCATCTTTGTTCTTTATTCCTTCCATTTCTCTTCAACTTCTTACATCTTTTCACACATTTCCTTTAGTTGTCCAGTCTGATTTTTGCTGGATTCTTGCCTGGCTGAGGCCAAGAATGGTTTACAAGATAGGGCCAGCAACGCTAACTGATACCTTTGATACTTATTATGGGCTTATAGTTGTCAAGTGTGGTTACCAGCTATTGCTTTTCAGGTTTGGGGTTGGTTTGTTTTCTGTGTTGCTTTAGAACCACCTATGGTCCTGGTGATATTGTTGAGCTTAAGTTTTGCTTCAGTTAACTATCTTTTCCAAGTTGGTTTGGAGTTAGTTTTCATAATGAGCCCTCCTCACATCATTGCCTCTTCAGCTTTCACAGTCAATTAGTAATGGCTGCCAGCATCAGAGAGGACAGGAGAACTAGAGTACTGCCCTTGAGAAAATGCTGCCATGAACTAGAGCAAATGCCATCAAAAGTGATAAGAAAACAGAGGCACTTTTTTTGAGGTAAATGTATGTTCTCATTTATTTGAGGATTGCTTAGACAAGCATAACTTCACCATAGGCTTGAGTATCTGGGCTTATGAAAGCAAAATAACAAATATGAAAATATTTGAATTTGGGAAGTTGCTCTACTGTAAGTTATACAAATCTAATTCTATACTTGTCATGCATTTCAAACAAGAACTCATAGGCAACACAAACCATCTATAGTGTGTCTTCTCCTTTAGAATATTTTCAGGTCTTGACTCAAGAAGCTATTCTGAGTACCCTATAGGCCAATAAACCCTTTTTTCTGCCTAATACCTGGTCCCGATCTATACTATGGAAACGTATATGCTAGTGAGTCATCTACCAGCTGGTTCTCTCTGCAGCATAATAAAAGTAATTAATCAGATTGCACCAGAATGCCTAACAGCAAGCTGAAAAGTTGAAGTAGTTCCTTTTAAAGCTACAGAGAAAGAACATAGCATGTTGAGAAATTTATATAAAATTAATATATCTATTTGGAAAAACCTTAGCTATATTCATCCCTTTATCTATACACCCTCCCCCGACTTTATTTTTTTAAGTCATGCAGACCTTGTCTTTTCTGTAATGTCATATCAGCAGGCTGAAAGCAAGGTTGCTGATAATCATTCTTTATGTTGCTCTTTGTTTAGTACCTGATTCAATACATCTGTGTGGACACCAGTTCATCACCTTCTTCGTAACAGAGGTGAGAAAAATCAATGGCAATCAGATTACCTTGTTAACAGGAAGGCTAACAGGCCAGGGTGTTAAGTTCACAGGGCATCACCTTTCATTTAAAGCATTTCACTGTTTTTCTTATTTATCTTTATTATTATTTATAGCGCCAAGCCCAGGGCATTTCCTAACACAGGAGTGTGGCTTTTGCTTTTGTCTTCTGCAGAGGCAAGCGTTCTTGTATCATCACAGATGAGGCCTGGAACCAATCTTGTAGTAGGCCTGATTCAAAGCATGAGAAGAGCCCATTGGTGCAATTTCTCACAACTGGCTTCCTTCAAACCAGTCCTAAAGGGTTTTGGTTGCAAGGATGATTTTATAATCTGGGTTGTAATATGATACAACTATTGTAGTATTGGTTATATACTGTTGGTCCTTATTAAGATTGCTGTTATTATCCACAACAGCAATGTGCCCTGAGCTATGTCAGAGGTATTATAGCATGCCCAGAGAACAAAAGCTCTCAATGGGCAACTTCCAGATCAAAGACATGCTATGGGACGATAGAGCCCAAAACAATAAGGACGGATGCAAGGGAGCCATACACAGAGGGTTAGGTGATTACTGCAGGAGGAAGTGCTTTGAAGAACAGGTGAGCATGGAGGAGGTCTTTGAAAGTGGAGAAGGATGTTATGTTACGTTACTGTAAACATGTTATTGTTTAAGCTTAATAGATTATTCAGCACCATTTTAGAATTGGAAAGACATGATCAGATCTCACCCTCTAATATGAACTGAGAGGCATGAAAGGTATGCACATGAGGAGATGCTTTTCATTGCAGGTGGTTCAAAGCGAAACCAGTGTGGAGCATCAGCATGACTTTCCCTTGGTTACAGGAAAAGCAATCAACTGGTCAAGTGTTAGTTTGCTTGTATATGCTTAATGAGAGTTCCTCGAGGTTCTACATGTACACCATGAGCTTGAAATTGTGCCCATACAGTTTTGGGATATTCTGAGGCTCACAAAAGCTCTTTGGTACTTGATGTTGGGCTGAGGTTCAGGTTAAGGCCCTACATTGTGCCCAGTAAACCATGATAAGGTGGCTCTGGAGATTCATATAGGCAGGAGGTTGATCCTATTTCTTATTTTGAAAACAGAAACTAAATAGATGCCATGATAAACTGCTAAATGTTCAGAATCCATATCAAATTTAACACCATGTCTAATGTTTTAGTTAACTACTACTGTGATAGCAGAAATACCACAAGTGAGCACTTTCAATTAACAGACATTTACTTCCTCACACATTAGTTGCTGCTAGGTGCCCTTTGTCTAGTTTCTCTAAATCATAGTGACACTAGGCACGAACAGAACCAAGCATTGCCCAATCTTAAGTGATCCTTAAGATCACTGATAGATTCTTTGTTTTCTGTCAAACCATTTTTGTTCCATAACATACATAATTACTTTATTGGCCTGTATGAATCTATTTTTGCTGCTAGACATTCAAATTCAGGACTCATTTAGGGGAAAATGTTCTTTGCCTTAGGGAAAGGTGGGGGCTAGCCTGGTTTCTGCTCTTGCTTTCTTTCTTTGTTATGCTTCACAAGGTCTGCCATCCATCTTCTCCTGCATCCTCCATTGGTCTTCCCTTGTTTGCTTAATCTGCTTTTCCATATCTCCAGAGGATGATTTAAAACAGATCCTATACTAACACAGCCTCATTAACACTCATCCTAGAGGAGACTATAACATAAGGTTTTAAAGCACGTATCATGTGGGAATACAATTCAGTCCACTTTAAACTTAGTTTGACTGCAGTGAGATTTATACATTTCATCCTACCGACCCTTCATCATACTTTCAGATAAGCACATACTAGGGTCCTCCTTTTGCAAATGGAAACTGAATGCTCTCATCCTTAGATTTGGTTTAGAAATTCTGTCTCACTCCATTGTTAGTTCTCACAGTGCGGTTCCTAGACCAATAGCATTGACATTCCCTGGGAACTTGCTTAAAAGAGACATTCTTGTCCTCGTCACCAGCCACCACAAGATGTTAGACAGCTCTTCACAATTATGGATGATTGATTCACCTCTTCTTCAGGGGTGACAATTCCTTGGATGGCACAATACTAAAAGTGTCCTGGTGATCACTGAAAAGTTGTTATTGTTGCTATGTGCCACCGAGTTGCTTGTGACTCATATGTATGACAACAGGTCTGAAGTCTGGCCTGTCCTGAGCTGATATCACTGACTCTGAAACACCTACCCCCATTACCTCAGTTACTGTATCAGTCCAGATGTTACATGCTGTTAGGTCTGACTCATAGTGACACTGTGTATAAGAGAACTAAACCCTGCCCACGCCTTCACTATTCTTGAGATCATTGAGAGATTTTTGAGTTCTGCTAAGTCATCGTTTTTGAATTATGATTAAGTTCACACAGAGGTACTTAAAAAAAAAAGATGAGGCAATTCTTTTATGCAAAATTATTCTTGGACCCAAGCCCATAATGCCGTGAGGATGCTGTTGTTGTGTGCTTTCTGGTCGACTACAACCGTAAGCCAATCTCACCATCGCTGACACATCTGACCCCATTGCCATAGTCACTGTGTCAATCTACCTCATCGAGGGTCTTCTTATCCTGTGCTGACCCTTGACCATTCCAAGCTTGATGTCCTTCTTCAAGGACTGAGCCCTTTTGGCAACATGCCCAAACTATGTGAGCTGGAGCTTCAAAATCCTTGCTTCCAACGAGTAGCTTAGTTTCACCCTCGCCAGGACAGACCTGCTTATTTTCTTGGCAGTCCACGTTCAAGACCCTTCTCTAGCACTATAGCTCTAAGGCATCCATTCTTCTCCTGTCATCCTTAATCATTGTCCAGATCACAAATGTGTAACAAGCAATGCAGAAGACTATGGCCTAGGTCAGGCACATCTTAGTCTCTAGGCTGGCATTGCTGCTCTTCAGCAATCTGGAGAGATTCTTGACAGCGGATTTTCCCAGTGGAACTCATCTTTTGATTTCTGACTGCTGGTACCAGGATTTGTGAAATCAAGTAAGATGAAATCATCAACAACCTCAATTCTTTCTCCATCTATTGTGATACTTGTTAGATAGAAAAAAGAGTTGAAAGAGAGAGAGACAAGAAGAAGAAGCTGGTCCCAAGAAACAAATAGGCCTTTATTAAGTTGACCTAAGAGGGACTCCAAGTGACTATTAGGAGAAATAGAGGGGATGGAAGTTTGCTCAGGAAATTGAGGTGAGTGGTCCCCTCAGAATGTGGGCAGGCCCAGGGCCTTATCAGGATCTAGTCATCTAGTCACCTTGTTGTTGTTGTTGTTATGTGCCATCGAGTCGTTTCCGACTCATAG
>NW_006399954.1:3545829-3549849 GCF_000299155.1 Elephantulus edwardii
ATCTTCTTTTAATACTCCCTGGATCATCAGGGTATAATTAGGCCCTATTGAGACTTGGGCCTCAGGCTAAATGTTTAGGGAAGATGGGGAGCTGAAACATTCTTCCTCCAATACTGCCTAGTGGCCCAGTGGTGAGAATCTTTGTTTCCTTGACTTTGTAATGAAATCTGTATCAAAGTTTTTAATCGTTGACCTTCTATACCAAATGCTTCAAATTGTCTTCAGTTTAGGCAAGCAAAGTTGTTATCTGCATAATATAAACTGTTAATGAGTCTTCTTCCAATCCTGATGCCACGTTCTTCTCCACAAAGTCCGACCTCCTGAATAAGTTCAATATATAGATTGAAAAGGTGTGGTGACAGGACACACCCCTGATACACTCCTTTCTTGATTTTGAACTGTGCAATGTCCTCTTGCTTTGTTCCTATGACAGCTTCCTGGTGTAGGTATAGGTTTCACATGAGCAAAATCAGATGTTCTGGAATTCCCATTCTTCTAAAGTTTAGCCACAAATTATTGTGATACAGTCAATTGCCTTTGCATAGTGAGTAAAGTACAAATAGCCTTCTGATACTTTCTACTTACAGCCATCAACCACCTGACATCAGCATTGATTTCCCTAGTGCCATGGCTCTTCTAAATCCATCTTGTATTTCTGGCAGTACTCTGTACTGTTCTTGTTTGGGAGGGGTTTTTTTTTGACAATCTCCAACAAGATTTTGCTTGTATGTGATATTAGTGAGGCCCAAGTATTTTGGATTCTTTAGGAGGTGATACTTTGATGCCCTGTTTTGCATATAATTATTTCTACCATAACAAAATAAAATCATATATAGATTAGATGAGAGATACAGTAACCTATAGTGTTGTTGTTTTTTTAAAAGATAATAAAGCCTGGAGTTTCCTCAAGATAACTCTTCCCCAGAGTTTTATTTTCGAATTTCTGAATTGATCTTTGCGCACTAAACTAAAGAAGATATATGACAAATGAAATAAGTGACTCTGGAATGTATCCTGTTGTAGGAAAAGGACATTAAAATGCAAGGGATCCTGTGCATTTTATTCACTGATGCTCAAATGCTTCTAATTTAGGCATTTTCAGGTTCAGTCCTTGTTGGTGTTATCTTAATAGACCTTGGCAGATTATTTATTTTCTGCTAAACCATCATTTTTATTCTGTTACATACATAATTACCTTCTTTTTTCACCTTTACTTCTCACTGCCTTCTAGATTCTGATACCCATTTTATTTTTTTCTGGGAATTTATTGTGATGTGTGTGTGTGTGTGTGTGTGTGTGTGTGTGTGTGTTATGTGTTAATGCTTGTAGTCTGAGTTATATCAACTCTTACCCTCTTTACATAAAGTAGAATACAATTCTATATGATCTTTACTATCTTCATGGCAATTGGCACATTTGAGTCCATTGTTGAAGCTATTGTGTCACTATCTCACTGAGCATTTTCCTCATCTTCACTGACTTTCAAATAAGGTGTCTTTTCCAGTGATTGCTCTTCTTTAGTGATTTGTTTAAAGTAAATAAGTTGAAGTCTGTCTATCCCTATTTCTAAGGAGCTGAATGTTTGTACTTTTTTCAAAACAGATTTGTGAATCTTCTGGTAGTTTACAGTATGTTAATTTTCTTTGCTAACAGTAGTTCAAATGCATCATTACTCTTTTTTGATGCTCATCTTTTAAATGTAAATGAAGCAATAGAAATGACCATGACTTGTTCGAGTTAACATTGCTGTTGTTGTTGTTGTTATTATGTGCTGTCGAATCGCTTGCGACTCATAGCAACCTATGTACAACAGCCCTAAACTCTGCTCTGTCCTGTGCCAATCGCACTGTCTCTGATACACCCATCCTAATTACCCCAGTCACTGAATTAATCCACCTCAGAGGGCCTTCCCCTCTTGCACCGTCCCTCCACCCTCCCAAGCGTGATGACCCTCTCAAGGACTAGTCCCTCCTTACAACATGTCCAAAGTATGTTAGATGTAGTCTCAGAATCCTTGCCTCCAAGGAGCTGCCCGATTTAACTCTCTCCAGGCTGAATCTGTTTGTCTTTCTAGCAGTCCATGGTACCCTCACTACTCTTCTCCAGCACCACAGCTCAAAGGCGTCAATTCTCCTTCAATCCTCCTTAGTCATTGTGCAACTCTCTGATGTACAACAAGTGATAGCAAAGACCATGTCTTCAAAAATACATCTTTGGTTTTTAAACCTTTACGGAGGTCGCTTGTGACATATTTTCCCAGCTTGATTTCTTGACTGCTGTTCTCATAACCATCAATTCTTTATCCAAGTAGAATGAAATAATTGGCAACAATAATTTCTTTGCCATTTATCATGGATTAGTCCAGTTGTGACAATTTTTGTTTTCTGTATAATCTAAAGAATGTGGTGGCATTTTGCCTTTATCAGTTGTTCTGGTGCTTTATACTCTCAGTGAGCAAAATTGCAACATCTGTATATTGCTGGTTCTTGTGAGTCTTCTGCCAATCCCAGTGCCATATTTTTTTCATACATCCAAGCTTTTAGTACTGTTTGCTAAGTGTACCAAATAATGTTGTGCTTGTTGTTAAGTGTGGTCAAGTTGACAACTCACAATAATCCTGTGAACAACATATCTGAAGCTTGCCATGTCTAGCATAATATTCACATATGCATTCATGCTTAAGCCCATTATTATAGTCAGTCTTTTCCAATATAATGTCCTTTTCCAAGGACTAGCTTCTCCTGAAAAGATGTTCAAAGTATGTGAGGTGAAGTTTCATTATCCTTGCACTTAGGACTCTGATTGTACTTTCTTCAGGACACATACGTTAATTATCTTAATATTCCATGCTATATTCAATAATCTTTGCAAGTATCACACTTCAAAGGCATCAAGTTATTCTTTGGTCACCTTTGTTCATTGTCCAACTTTCAGATGCATAGAAAGTAACTGATAATACCATGATTTGTATCGGATGCACTTTCCTCTTGAAACTGCCATACTCTTTCTTTAGCACTTTGGAGAGGTCCTTGAAGAGAAATTTTACTAAAGCAATATGTCTTTTGACTCCTTGGTGACTGCTATCACGGATGTTGATTGTAGATCCAAGTAAAATGAAAGAGTTGAAAAAATAATGACCCTCTCTCTGTTGTGATGCTATTGATTGTACCACGGATGAGGATTTTTGTTTACTTGAGTTGAGATGCAACCTATACCAAAAACTGTAGTCTTTATTCTTCTTCAATAACTTCACTTTCTGTAAGCAAGGCTGTGTCATTTGCACAACACAGGTTGTTGATGAGTCTTCCTCCAATCCTGATGCCACACTCTTCTTCACATAATTAAGTTTCCCATTTTTCTCAGCATACAGATTGAATAGGTAGGGAGAAACACACGAGCATAATTAAGTGTTCTGAGAATCTCTTTTTTCTCAATTGTAGTCATTAGTTGTTATAAGCCACACAGACAAATACCTTTGCATCATCTATAAAATATAAGTAAACTCTTTCTGGTTTCCTCTACTTTTTGTCAAGATCCGTCTGACATCAGTAATATATCCCTCATTCTACATCCTTACCCAGCTTTAGTTTCTGGCAGACTCCTATTGATGCACTATTCCGGTTAGTGTTGGGTTTTGTTTTTGTTTTTGTTTTTGTTTTTTTTAATAGTCTTTAGCACATTTTAATTTCCCATGATATTAATAATATTGTTCAACAATTTCCTCACTCTGTTGAGTCACATTTTTTCTATTTTCTGTAAAGAAAACACTTATGGGTTTCTTCCAATCAGAGGCCAGATATCTTCAAAATTTCTTGACATAGACAAGTGAACATTCCTAGAGCTGCATTAGTTTTCTAAAACACCTCAGTTGGTGTTCAGCTAGAGCAAGTAAGGTAACATGAGACAATCTTACTGCAACACCTTTCCAATTTTCAGCATGAGCTTCCTCATGCTCTGTGTGACCAACTGCCCCTTGATCTATGTGGTGATTCTGCATCAGCACAACTAAATGTTTTCAAA
>NW_006399954.1:3550144-3552049 GCF_000299155.1 Elephantulus edwardii
CAACAACAACATGATACTAATGGTGCTTTTCAATAATTTCTGTATTCTGTTTTATTAGTTTTCTTTGGAATAGTGACAAAAAATGGATCTCTTCCAGTTAGTTATTAATATGGTTATTTTCCACTTTCTTAATACAAACAAGCAAATATATGTAAAATTTTATCTGTTTGTTAAGCCATCTTAATTGGTCTTCTATCACTTCTTAGAGCCTTGCTTTTTTTGCCAGTTCTTTCAGTGCATCTTGAAGTTTTTCCATGTATCAGTGATTGTTGATTATTTTCTACCTCTTAAAATAGTTGAAAGTCAAAAAGCTGCTTTTTGGTACAGTGGCTTCTTTCCATGGTTTTTGAATGTTTTCTCTAAAATATCTGTTCTGTACATAAAACATACATGTAAGTACAGTCTAAACTAATAACTCTTTAAGCACATTATTTTTGCAAACTATATCTAAATTGTTTGTGAAGTAGTCACATACCTTAGTATTGTTATGCACCATTAAATCAGAACTGACCTATAACTGATCAGTGGGTTTGAAGAGCCAGTAAATCGAATGGGAGGAGATTGCCTATCTTTCGCCTATGGAACAGCTGGTGGATTAAAACCCTGTGTAGCTCTGGTTGACAGGACGGCTCTTTACCATTAGGCCACAAGAGCTCCCTATTCTAGGGAAATACTCATGAATCTGGATAAACTTTGCATGTATAGTTTAACAGCATTCTTTTCAAATCAACAAAATAGTGATTATAGAAATAGAAATCTTTGGCCCTAAAAACAAGGTAATAGGATGGATAAAGTAAATTTCATAAAACTGTTTAAATACAGTTATTATGAAGATCGTTTAGCATCCTAAAACTACTTATAATTAAATGTGAAAAAACATAGTATGGAATTATATATACTCTGTAATTATCATTAAAAATGCATATGCTTATGATAAAAAGATTTCAGATCATAAACAAAACTAACAATAATTTTCTTAGTTAATTGTACCATAAGATTTTTCTTTTGTTTACCAAATTTTTTAAAATGCTATTTTATTACTTTAACAAAATTATTTAGACCATTCAAAATTATCCCCATATCAGGATGGCTGAGTTATGTTGATATTCTTTTTATTATCATATTTGTTTATCATTTAATTTATTGAATCCATGAATAGTATCTAAATTAAAAGTAAATACGTACAGCACAGTGGATGCTTTTAGAAGCATTTGGCTGCCTTTCCTGCGAATGCTTTTAGAGCATTAGTCCATGATTGCTGGCCCTCTGGTCTTCAATTTTACCAACTTTAAGCCAATTTTACAAAACTCTTGTCAGTCTATTGTGGCATCCATCTTCTGCCCAAGCTCTGCAGTAAGCCTGAGTGAAAACCCTTGTCTCTGATTTAAAAAAAAAAATAAAAGCAGTTCTAGTTGAACTTTGTCTCTGGTTCTCTCTCACTTCTGCTGCTGCTGCTTCTAATCTGATCTGTATTTCGGTCTAGTGTACCATCTAGTGTACCAATCTCAAGTCTAAAAAGTATGTGTTACACTCACCACTGCTTCTTTCTTGATGGTAATAATGTCCCTTTTCCCTGCCTCTAACCCCTCTAACCTGGCTCAATTTGGAAAAACTGATAGTTCATTCATTAGCAATCAACCTTATCTCCATGTTCCTATATTAACGGTAGTTATCTCATTCACGTCATTAATGTAGTATTACCTAGTTATACGGTGAAAGTCAAAACCAATGACAAGGAAAATCAGATTGAACAATTAATCCACTGTTCTTGCACATCAACCAATGTGACTAGAGAAGACATGATTAGACTACATCAGCTGTAGTTTTCTAATATTTAATGTGCATGCATTTATTAACATAAGTTTAATCCATGTTTGAGAAGTAAGATTAAAGGTATGTGAGACC
>NW_006399954.1:3553370-3569101 GCF_000299155.1 Elephantulus edwardii
GAATTCCATTCATTCATTGTTGCACCCTTCTCCCTGCACAAACCCCCCTCTTTCCCTCCCCCCCCCGTTTGCTGCTTTCCTTGAAAAGCAAAAGAAAAACTCCTTTTTTTACTGCAAAGGCTGCATCATTTATCTGCAGCAGAAAAGTGCCAAGGATTGTTTCAGCCATTAGAAACTAGGGGAGATGTATGTAACAGGTTTTCTCTCAAAGTTCTCATAAAGGAAACTGATACAGTTGATACACTAATTTAAACTTTGCCCCTCTAGAATTATGAGCAGAACAAGTATCAGTTCTTTAAATCCAAGAAAATGAAAATACTCTTTTAAAATCTATCTAAGTGTACATCTAACAACCATTAATAAGAAATAGATCTGTGTTCCACTTGTCTTAATGTAACTACGTAGCAGTCTGTAATTTTTAGTTATGTTAAGCCTACAGGATAGAATCTGTATCCAACAGAGGCACTTGATAATTTCAAGAATCACTTCTGGGGGGGGTATTGATGTGATTATCCGTTATTCCATGACATAATGTAATTACATTGTGTATTGTAATTTCAAACATCTATGAAGCTGATGAGGCAGGATTAGAATTATGTGGATGATGCAAGATACAATTCATTAGGCTTGATTATATACTGAGTCAATCGGCTCCTTAAAAATAGATTAAACAATTAAATAGATATCAGAAGGGAAAATTACCACTGAGAAAAAAGATGCCAGAAGCAGAGAACATCCGTGACCTGAGAAACTTCTTGATCCAGGGAAGACATATAACAAGTCATATGGATATCCCAGAGGTAAACAAGATAAAAAGATATTGAAAGGAAAGAAAGACATTCTTTCATAGCCCACACAGAGAGAGAGCCTTCTCTTGGAATTAGCACACTAAATTAGGACTTCTAGCTTCCTAAAATATTATAAATATTTATAAATATATGATAATTATGAATAAAATATCTTGTTAAAGTTACTCATTTGTGATATATCCATAATAGCAGCGCTACATAACTAAGATAGAATTCAGTACCAGGAGTTAAATGCTTCTCTAAGAGATATTGAAAATGTGTTAGCTATTTTATAAATACATAATGAGTTGAAAATGGAAAAAATTTAATGTGGAGAGTTTCTTAGAGGCAAGTATGATGAAGCTTCATCTTTCATGCTTTCATGTAGTTAGGTGAGGATATTTGGAGAGGAATATCATACTTGAAGACTCCTAATGAGAAGAATTAACAAAGTGACGTCAGCAATAGGCTTGAGTGTTTCAGAGATATTGAGGATGGCATAGAATAAGACAGGGTTCAGACTGGCTGTTAACAGGGTCTCTAAGAGTTGTACTCAGCCTGATGACAGCTAACGATAACAACAATAGTAAACCCATCTAATCTAAAAAGGGTCTAAATTATAAGGCTCAAGATATTGATGGTATACCAGTTGACATATTTCAACAAATAGGTGCAGCCTTGGATGTAGTCATCACCTTTGCCAAGAAATCTAGAGGACAGCTATCTGGGTAACTGACAGGAAGAGATTCATATTTACTCCCATTTCCTCCAAAAAGGTGATGAAACAGAGTGCAGATTATTAGACAGTATCATTACACAAGCAAATCTTGACTGTTAACAATACGTTGGATTGCTAGAAATACAGACTGGGTTTAAAAGAGGTAGTACCAGAGGGATGTCTATTTGTTTTACCAATTATGAAAAGGCATTTGAATGTATGAATCACAACAAAATGTGGCTAATATTAACAAGAATGGAAATCCAGGAATGCTTGATTGTGCTCATGTGAAAACTATGCTTAGACCAGGAAGCACTTGTTTGAACAGAGGAAGGGAACAAGACATGGCTCAAAATCAAGAAAGGAGTGTGTTAGGGATGTATTCTTTCTCCATATCTTTTCAATTTGTCTGCTGAACAGATTATTCAAGAGGCTGGACTTAAAAAAAAAAGAGACTGGACTTTATGAAGAGAAAATGCCATCAAGATTGGAGGAAGACTCATCAACAACCTGTTGATTACACAAACTTGCTTGCTGAAACTTAGGAAGGCTTGAAGAATTTGTTGCAGAAGATCAAGAACTGCAGTCTTCAATATTAATTGCATCTCAACATCAAGAAAACAAATATTTACCATTAGACCAATTGACAAAATCTTGATAAATGGAGAAAAGACTGAGTTTGTAAACAAATTTATCTTGTTCTATCCACAATTAGCATGCTTGGCATCAATAGTCAGGAGATAAAAAAGACAATTTGCTTTAAGAAAGTGTGTTGTCAGAGACCTCTCCAGAATGCTAAAGAGCAAATATGACATTCTAGAGACCAAGGGTGTGTCTGATTCAAGTCAGTCTCTTCTCCATTGCTAGCTAAGCAACTGAGAGTTTGACAATGAATAAGGATGACAGAAAAAGAATTGATGTCTTTGAGTTATTGTGCTAAAGAAGAGTCTTGAACGTACACTGCACTTACACGAGAAGAAACAGGCTTGTCCTGGAATGAGTGAAACCAGGTTGCTTCTTGATGGCAAGGATTTTGAAGCTCACATACTTTGTATATGTTTCCAAAAGGGACTAGTCTTTGGAGAATGACATCATACTTGGAAGTATAGACAGTCAGCACAAGAGAGGTAGACCTGGATAAGATGGCACAGTGACTATGGCATGGGGTCAGGTGTGTCCGAGAGAGGGAGTTTGGCTCCAGAAAGGGCAAAGTTCAGAGCCGTTGTTCATAGGGTCACTATGAGTGATAGTCAACTTGATGACATTTTAGCAACAATAAATTTTATAAATTCATAAATTAAGAAGCTTTTTGCCTCTGGAGACTTTGGACTTCAGGTTGAGTTTTAGATGACATGATGGACATTTAGGATAGACTTTTAATATGATTTATGGAATGAATGAGTTTTCCATATGACAAGGACATGGAATTGGAGAGATAAAATATGGAAGTGGTCTATGATTTCATGATCCACATTGGTTATACCATTCAAGAAGTCAAAAACACATGTGGCATTGAGAAAATTTTATGTTAAAGGCCTCTCTAAAGTGTTTCAGAGCAATGACTATGATCATTTAAAGACTAAGACGTGCCTGATCCAAGCCCTGATCTTTTAAATTGCTTTCTATACAACTGAAGTTGGGCAATGAATACAGATGACAGAAGAAGAATCAATGCTTTTGAATTTTAGCCTTGGAGAAACACCGAATATCCCATGGACAGCCATAGAACAAAAATCAATCTTTCAGGAAGTCCAAACACAGTGCTTCTTAAAGGCTAGGATAATGGAACTTCATTATACTTACTTAGTGCATTTTGTCAGGTGGGTCCGGTCCTTAGAGAAAGGCATCATTGTGGGAAAAGGGAAAGGTCTGCAAAATATAAGTACACACTCAAGATGGATTGACTAACTGTAACGATGGACTTGAACATATCAGAGATGATGAGTTGAGGATGATTCAGTATAGTGAAAAATTCAGATCTGTTGTTAGGATCTCTTTGAGATGTCATTGACTTTTTATGGATTGAATTATGCCCTACCTCACACAAATATGTGGCAAATTGGCCAGACTACATTTTCAGTATAATGTAATTATTTTCCATTTTATAATTTGGTATCACTTTCTCTTTTTGTTATTATTCTTTCCTACTAATTTGCTTACAAAATTTGTATACGTTGTTTTTCACACCAGATTTTAATTCATTCCTTTGCCCACTTCTCCCTCCAACCATCAAATTGTGTGACCCTGTGATTAAGCACCCCCAATCCTCACCCCTCCACCCCTCTTTCCCCCCCTTCCTGCCTTGGATCCTCATATTCATTCTACAATAATAGTCTTATACAATATTTGTTTTTGTGAGATTGAGTTAGTTCACTTAGCATAATGTTTTCCAGTCCCTCCAAAGTTAGGTAGTAATTTACAAAATCATTGTACCTGCATGCTGCAATCATTCCATTATGTGAATGTTCCATAGTTTCTCAATCTCTTCCATTGTGTTAAGACATTTGGGCCATTTCCATGTTCTTTCTATGGTGAATAATGCATGCTATGAACATTGGTTTGTGCCTCAGTTCTCATTTCTCAGGGTATATTTCAAGCAATCAAAAACAAACTGCCTTCCATAGTGGTTACACCATTTTACAATCCCACTAACAATATCTAAGAGCTCCTATCTCACCACATCCTCTCCAATATTTACTTGATGTCCTGCTAAACTTTGCCACTGCTACTGATGGTATCTCATTATGGTTTTGATTTGCATCTCTCTTATTGTATCTCTCTTATTTGGAGCATTTTTCTTTTGCCATCCAAATGTCCTCCTCTGTGAAAAGTCTTTCCATGACTTTTGCTCATTTTGTAACTGGATTATCAGTCTTTTCCTTCTTTTTTCACTCTTCCAGGACCAAAAGTGGGGGATTTTAATCTCCAGCTCTAGGCCTGGTTTCAATTGTTTTGCTCAAACATTCTTCTAAGTGGTATAGCCCTGGTCTGTCCATTTGCTCTACAGAGGTAACTTCTGGTTACTGTGTTGTTAAACACTGTGACACTGATGTATCAAATGTGATAAGGATTACCCATGGTGGACAGTGTTTGGTGGAGCACCCCAATTAAAACAAGCGTGGAAGCAGGAATGACATCCACTTCCAAAATAGCTTGCCTCCAGAAACTCTATGGACTTGGAGAAATGATGAACGTTTTAAAAATGTTCAGGTCTTTCATTCATAGCATCATTATGAGTTGTCTATGACTCAATGACACTTAAAAACAACAAGAGGAATATTCTCTGAACTTTCTTTATGAGTCCCTTGTCTGAAATAGTATTATTCCCAGTAAGTAGGTTTTCTTTTCACCCTGTTGGGAAAAGTTTTTGAAGAGCACAGAGATTTAATCTTTAGAGGGTCCCACACATCAATTTTATCCTCTTCAGATTGTGCATTTCTGATTTTATTTGGCAGTCTTTTTACATCATAGACTAGGCTTTCTAAGCTTGATTCCAGTTTGTATTTTATGAACTTTATGGTTTTGGACTTTATTCCCAGGTTTCTGATCCACCTTGAGTTCACTTTTGTGTATGGTTTGAGATGTAGATTCTATTTCAGCTTTCTGCAGTTAGCAGTCCAGTGTACCAGCATCATTTGTTGTCTTTTTCCTATTTTATAGGTTTTATTTCCTTGTCAATTATCCATTGACCTACTGAAAATCATGGGGCTCTCTGGTGACTTAGTGGCAAGAAATTGTCCTTCCAGCCCAAAGTTATGTGGTTCAAATCCACCAGTTGCTCTGTGGGAGAAAGATAGGCAGTCTCCTCCCATACAAGTCTGTTCTGACTCAATGGTAGTCAACAACAGCAATACTGAGAATCATATGGTGTGTAGTTTTAATGGGTAATATTAGAGACAGTGAAGTCAATGAAGCCAGATACAGTCCACAGAATTAGGTTACACCTTCAGTGAGTCTTTTGGTTTTTTTAGTTGCAAAAGTGAGCAGAGGGACCCAGTACAACCAAGAAAGAAGATTGGAAATAAGCTTGTCCTTGTGTTTGTGCATTGAGAACTGCCTAGACCCTAGGGCCACATAGATGTCAAGACACACAGAGCTCTCCAAAGAACTCTGGGTGCATAGTTGTTGAAAGCATACAAGAGCTTGTCTCCACAATGCACAAAAAGTGAGAGCCCTCCAATGGAGCTATCACCCTGGATTGAGACTTCTGTCTTTCTGAACTGTGATAGAATAAATTTCAGTCTATTAAAATCATTTATCCATGGTATTTCTGTTATAGCAGCATTACAAAATTAAGACAAGAAAATAAGAGAAGGCCTTAGATAAATGGCTAAATGCCTGAATGATGTTTTAGTGCAATACGCATTGATCAATATGGAAGAGAAGAGGAGCTAACAGTCTCTGTATAAATTAATATTGGTCTCAATCCGAAATATCAGGTATACCAATAGATTCAAGCCATGGTCTTTCTGGTTACTACCTATTCATTAAAAACCTGGATAAAGAATAATGATGAAAGAAAAAAAATTGATGCTTTGGGCTGTAATGTTGGAGAAGAGCACTGAACATTTCATGGACTGCCAAGAAAATAAATACATATGTTTTGGAGAGAGTACATCCAGAATGCTCTTTTGAGGCAAGAAGGATGAGACTTCATCTCACATATTTTGGATATATTTCTAGGAGCTGCTATTCCTTGGTGAGGGACATGATGCTGGGAAGGGAGGAAGGTCGGCGAAGGAAAGGAAGATCCTCAACCAGGTAGATGACTGCTGCAATGGGCTCTTGTCTGACAGAAAGTGTAAGGAACAGCACAGAACAGGACTGGGTTCAGATCTTTTGTTTATAGAGTCCCTATGAGTCGTATTCAACTTGATAGCACTTAACAGCAACAACAACATCAGGAATAGAGACAAGATATCACTAAAAAACTATCAACATATACTGACATATTGCTTCTATCTTCAAGTATCCAGCATTGTTTCTCAGGTGTATGGTAGATTACATTGGTGACTTTGATGGCCTACTGATAAAGAATTGTATTGGCAACTCAAGGGCACAGAGTTGAAGCCCACCAACTGTTGCAAGGAGAAAGATGGGCAATCTCCTCCCATGTGATTTACAGCCTCTAAAATCCCCATAGAGGGCCAGCTATGAGTCAATTTCAACTCGATGGTACATAACAACAAAACATGGTTGACTCCAAATTCCAATGCTACTTTTCAGAAGTTGGATAAAAATATGGGACAATTAAATTCCTTAATAAAATGAGATGTTTAAGCAATAATGTTTTGTCAGTGATATATTCATAGTTCTGAATTTGGTTTCAATGCAAATAATACAAATTTTATGAAGTAAAAGAGACACATAACTTCATGTCTTTTAATTAAAATACTGTTTTCTTAAAGAAAGATTCACTAATATTTAATATTTTCCTTCCATCAATTCACAAAATATATTTGGAATGTGTTGTTATTGTGGCTATGTACCATTGAGTTGCCTGTACAACAGCTCTGAACGCTGCTCTATCCTGATTCAACCTTATTGTCTCTGACACACCTACCCCCTTTACCCTAGTCATTGAGTCAATCCATCTCATCCAGGGTTTTCCTCTCCTGCACTGTCCCTCCAACCTCCCAAATATAGTGTTCCTCTCCAATGACTGATCTCTCCTTGCAATTTTAAGCACAAATAATAGTGCTACAAAAAATTAAACAGAGAGTAAAACATTTTAAAAAAATTAAAAAGAAAAAAAAACAATCCATGAGCTGAGGCACACCTTCAAGTAACCTATTATACATATAACTCAGGTTTCTGAAAATGTCATACTGGAGTAGAAAAATTACTTGAACAAGTTTAAAAATTCATAAAACCCTCAGAAGAGTGGCTTGAGTAAATAGTGAGCAATACTTTCCCAAATTTGATGGTACACATTAAATTCCAACATGTTTAACAAGTTTCAGATACAAGAAATATAAAGAAAACTATACCAAGGCATACAGCCACAATCATTTAAAAATTATCAAAATTAACAATAAAAAGAAAGTCCTGAAAGAGGTCAGAAAAAAGGCATATACAAAAGAGTAAAGATAAAGATGACATTAGTCATCATTATTTTGACAGGTTTTCTTTTCGGGGGGGGTTGGTTTTTTTCTTTTTTTTTTTTTTACAAGAAACAAATGGAACAACATGATTAAAATACCGAGAGAAACAAAATAAACAACAAATAAGAATCTTGGATTCTGTACACATAAAAAACAGAAATATAATAGAAATAGAAGTAAACAAAAGCAAAGAAAGACAATTGAAGTATGCAAATGTTAAAAAAAAGTCAATACTAAAAGTAAATCTATAAGACATGCTAAAAAAAAACTTTCCAAGTAGAAAGAAAATTAAATTAGCTCTACTATAGAGCTACACAAAGACATAAACAGCAACAGAAATCGGAACCACATTAGTAAACATCTAAGATTTTCCTTATTATTTAAAATTCTTTATAACAATTGTTTAAAATAGTAGGGAAATTATAACTTATTTCTAATAAAATAATACTCTATAGTCTGGAAACAGAGAAATGGAAGTGCACTGTTCTATGGCTCTTGCACATGGTGCTGTATAATATTACTCAAAAATAGAGAACAATAAATTGAGAGCCTATACTGTCATCCCTAAATTGGCAATTAAATCTCAAAGAGTTTTATCTAATAAGTCAATGGAGAAGACAAAATGAAATCATATCAAGAAGGAAGCAAAAAAGAAGAAAAGTGAATAAAGAAAAGATAGGCTAAACAAAAGACAAGTAGCAATCATATCAATAAGCACACACACATAAATGACAAAAACTCCATTAAAATGTAAAGATTATAGGATTGGATTTTTAGAAATGACATAACTCTATGTTGCCTTCAGGAAATGAGCCTTACTGTGATGACAAAAACATAAAAAGTAAAAGGGAAAGAAGGATACACTAATGCTGCTCAAAAGAAGGCTGGGGGTGGGGGGAGAAAGAAGGCTGGAGTAACTAAAAAATGCCAGAGAAGATTTTAGAGCAAAGAATACTTCTAGGAATAAAGAAAATTACTGCGAAATGGCAATTCAATTAATCAAGAGGACATTGAGTCTGAAACATTCATTGACATACTAACAGAAGTTGGAAAAATCTGCTAAGAACTGATAATATACACACATAAGCAATCAGCATGCATATGTTATGTTCTCCACATGGAAAACTAACGCTGAGTTTGTTAACAAATTAATGAGTAAATTATTTTCAGAAGATAAGGTAATAAGATGGACAATCTCTTCCCTGACAATTAACTGCCTCTGAAAACCCCCCGGAGTGTCAGCTATGAGTTGGTTGTGACTGGACAGTACACAAAAAGAACAACATGGTAATAAATAAACCCCCAATACAGTTAGAGATTATAATAGCTCTCTGTGCTGTAATTGTTAAAATAATAAGATAGATTGTCAGTAAGGAAAGAGAAGAGTACAACATTACCTACAAAGAGAAAGCAAGAACTTCTATCAATTTCCATAGTCTAAAATTGATTGAACATGGAGTCAAGATGCATTAATAATAATGGGTGGGTAGAATGCAGAAGTTGGAAGTAAGGAAGGACTAAATTTGTAAAGACTTGGTGAAAGAAATGAAGCTGGAGATTACATAATAGAACTTTTTACAATCAACTATTTATTAATAACAAATACCTTTTTTAAAAAAATATGCACATGGCCCTTAACTAATGAAATACACGAGATCATATTAACTGTATCTGTGGAAAGTGATACTGTAGAAATTCAGTTTCAGCAGTCAAAACCAAGCCAACAAATGATTATGGAACAATCAACTTCTTATGTGCAATTTCAAATTGAAGGTAAAGAAAATTAAAACAAGTCTCTATGAATGGAAATATGGCCTTGGATTTATCCTTTTTCATTTAAAATCTATCTTAAAAATAGATTTGATGCATTGAAAACTAACTACTAAAGCCATGAGTTGTGGGGTGACATCAAGAATATCATCTGTAAAGGAAGCAAAAGGTCATTTATAAGAAAGAATAGAAAGAAAAGACCAAACTAGATGTCAGGAGAGACTCAGAAGTTTCTCTTTTGGACAAATCAAAATAAAGGGAGATATGAACAAAAGATTTCAAAGGAAAGCTTGAGAATACAAAGTAAAATAAAACGAAATGTGAAAAACTTGGAAAACCGAAAGGAAGAACATATTAAAGGAGCTTCCTCTTTAGCTAATCATCTTCTTTTCCAAGAAGGATGATGTCCCTTTCAAGGAGTGCTTCTTCCTGGTAACCCACCTAAAATGTGTGACACAGTCTCCCTACCTTTGCCTCCAAGGAGCATCCTGGCTGCATTTCTTCCAAGATATATTTCTGAGGTTTTTTTGGTTCCTTTGACTGTGTAAGGTGAAAATTTCACTCAAAAACTCATCACCATCGAGTCTGGAACAACTCATTGCTGATCCTTGACTTTGGGGTTTACAAGACTGAAAATCACATGAAGGGAGATTACCCATCTTCTTCCCTTGGAGCCACTGGTAGATTTGAACTGCCAAAGAGGTGCCACTCTTGGATTATCAGCACTGACCTCTACAGGCTACACCACCAGAACTTCCTAGCATAATCACTCAAAACTCAAATTCATTGTAGTGGAGTCTGGACCTTCTTAAACCTAACTCTTCAGTGGGTTTTCAGAGGCTGTAAAACACATTAAGAAGATTCCTTCTTTTTCTCCCTCAGAACAGCTGACTGGTTTGAATCTGCCTGTGGGTTGACAGGGCAACACCTTACCTATTGAGCCATCAGAGCTCCCTTGATGATCATGTTGCTGTTATTGTTATTGCTGTTGTTGTATACCAACCAACTGATAGCTGACCCCCAAGAGGGTTCCCAGAGGTAATAAAATAGCACAGGATGAGATTCATGTTGTTTGGTGCTGTAGAGTCAAGTCACAGCAAGCCTATAAGTAAGAGATCTGAACTCTGTTCTATCCTGTGCTATTTTCACAATCTATGACACACTCATGCCTTTTGTTTTAGCCACTGTCTCAATTAATCTGGCTAAGGGTCTTCCTCTCCTTCACCATCCCTCAACCTTTCCAAGCATGATGTCCCGCTCCAAAGAATAACCTCTTCTAGCAACGTGCCCAAAGCATGTGAGATGAAGTTTCATCATCTTTGTCTTCAAGGAGTTGTTGTTTGTTGTTGTTGTTATGTGCCGTTGAGTCGTTTGTCTGGCTATATCTTCTCCCTGACATATATGTTTGTTCTTTGTCAGTCCATAGGATCTTCAGCACTCTTCTTCAACACCACAGTTCAAAGGCATTACTTTTTCTTCTGCCATCCTTATTCATTGTCCATCTCTCAGATGTATAGCGAGTGACAGAAAAGATGTTAAACAGGCACTACTTACTACTCAAATGCAAATATTTGCTCCTTGGTAATTTGGAGGTCCCTGACAGCAGACTTTCCCAGTACAATATGTCTCCTAGCCTCCTGATAACTGGTAACAAGTAGATTGTGGACCCAAGTAAGTTCAAGCGATTGGCTGTCTCAAACTTGTCTCCATCATTAAGATGTTGCCTATTGGACCAATGGTGAGAATTTTTATTTTCTTAACTTTGAGATGCAATGCATATAGAAAGCTGCAGTCTTTCATCTTCTGCAGTAAGCACTTAAAAGTCATCCTCATTTTTAGCAAGCAAGGTTGTGTCATATGCATAACAAAGGTTACTGATGAGTCTTCCTCCAAATCTAATGCCAGTTTATTCTTCATAGAGTCCAGCTTCTTGAATAATTTTTCAGC
Source organism: Elephantulus edwardii (assembly GCF_000299155.1). NCBI lineage: Eukaryota > Metazoa > Chordata > Mammalia > Macroscelidea > Macroscelididae > Elephantulus > Elephantulus edwardii. The sequence continues at coordinate 3,564,698 of NW_006399954.1, forward strand.
ATACAAATTAAATGGGTATAGAGATAGGATATAACCCTGGCTGCAATTGGAAACCATTATAAGAGGCCAGCTCATTCATTTACCTAACAATTAAATGTATAATGACCACATAAATAGTTCTAGGATATACAGGAACTGAAACTTTCATATATTGCTGGTATAAGTATAAAAAAGTACAACTCCTTGAAAATAGTTTAGCGTAATATAAAAATAAAATTAAGTATTTGTCTGTCGATATGATTCAGCCATTCTACTTTCCCTTAGATACTTACACAAGAAAAGTAAAATCATAGATCCATAGAAACAATTTAATACACAAATGCTCATAACAGCTTTGCTAGTAATCACTAAAACCTGGAAACATCCCAAATGTCCATCAATATAGGACTGTATGAATAGATTTGGGGTGTATCCCTACAATTGATTAACAATAAAAAAGGAATGAACTCTTCGTACATGCAACAACATGGATAAATCTCAAAATAATTGTGCTGAATGGAAAACTTCAGAGAAAAAGAGTGCAGATTGAATATTTTATTTACATAAGTCAATAGAAAATGCAAACTGACCTACATAAAGTAATTTAGTGTTTGCTTTAGTATGAGAGATGGGTAAGGATAAGCTGAAAGGGAGAATTTCAGTGGGAAACAAGTAAACTTTGAGGAGTGATGAATGTATTTGCCATCTTGATTGTTGAGTTAGTCTTGTGGTTATATATGTATGTGGAAATGTATGAAATTGGGTACTTTAACTGTGTACACTTTACTGTGCATCAATTGGATTTCAATAAAGCTGTTTTGAAAATACACTTCTTGAAAGATACATGGAGCAATTATTGTGTTGTTGGAGGAATATTTATTTTTTTATTATTATTAAATTTTATTAGTTTCAATGAACATTCACAGGGATTCTGGGCTTTCACTCCTTCATTGCCGCACCATTCTCTCCACCCTCCTCCCCAGTTTGTTCTTCTTCCCCGCCATCTGAATGTCTGTTTTAAATGTCCAATTGCCACAGTGCTTGTCAAAGTCAGTTCTGATTAATCTCCTTTGTTGGAATATTTAAAAGCATGATAATAGAAAGCCAAAGCCTGATAATATCAAAAGTGGAAGTAAATTTAAAAAGCACACACATACTATTAACTGAACATTATTTTATTGCTTTTCATTCAATCACTCACATGCACTTTGTCCTATGACATCAGTTACAATTGTACAGTGCAATTATGTTCATCTTCTCTCAGAAACCTCCTTGTCTTCTCTCTTTTCCTTCATCCTTCGCATTCATTCATTTATGAAGCTAGTTTCTGCTTCCTTTCCCTCCATCCTGTCTCTGTCACCCCCCACACACAATTGTATCTGTTTATTTGTATGTAAACCTTCCTTTAGTTCCTTTCCCCTCTACACCATCAACCCCCCACCCCTCAGTACATATCTAACCAAATAATTGTGTATGTTCTGATCCAATGTGTTTCTTTTGATAGATATAGTTATGAGAATGGCTTAAATCTGCCACTTCACAGATAAAGATGCACAGCTTCGTCCTGTAAATAGTTATAGCCTCTGAAACTCAGTGAAGGGTCACAATGAGTCATAATCAAGTGAACAGCAGTGATTTTAGTTTGGATTTTTGGTTTACATAGTAAAAGGAAAAGAAAATACCCTTCTTTAATTAGCTATCAGCAACTCTTTATCTAAGAGAGTCACAATGGGTAAAAGGTTGAAATCATGAATGGTCATGTGTAAGGCATTGAGACAACAATAAAGTCAGTCACTAAGTCCCTATATACCTTTCCTCTATGATACAATAGGAAAGAATTAGAGGCTAGAGGGAATCAGTCCCTCTCGTCAATATGTGCAGAGCTTACCCACTATCAACTGACACTTAACACAGGCTCATATTTCTCATTTAATCCTGTGCACAAACTTAACCATGGCTACCCATGATCATAACAGGAATTTGTGGAGAGTTCCAAATTCTTTCAGCACTTGATTCAGCAATTCTACGGGGAGATGTTAGTTCATTTTGTGGCACTTCTGTTGCTCTAACAAGATATCCAATAGCCTTGAACTACTCATTGGCTGATTTCCAGGAACAAAGCACTTTGCAGATCTATTAGTGAGCCACAGGGTCAAAGCCTAATGCTTCTTTAGGCCAGGGCCTTGGACTTTTGGCTTCCCTGCCTGAACAAACTCTAATAGAAAGAATAAGGCTTTAGTTTGGGAAAGAAGTAGAAACAGTTATAACATTTCATAATAAGAAATAGTGTTCCTCTGACCTTATTAAACCCCAAAACTTTTGTCATTATGCATCACTCCTGGCTTTGAATAGCAAGACTAAAATAATTATTTGGTTTTTATTTTAAAAGTCCAAATTGAAACACACAAATAATAATCTTAAGAGAAATTGAAGAACTCAAAGGATTTGAAATGTCCAATACCCAGTGTTTCATAGAAAAAGAAAGTAACTCAAAAGGATGAGTTGGTTGTAATTGATTATATTAGTTTGGTATGGCTAAATTGAGATTAAGACAATGTTGTTTTTGTTATGTGCCATCAAATCTCCTGCAACTCATAGCAACCCTATGTGCAAAAGCCCTAACTAAGCCCTGCTCTATTCTATGCCAATTGTCTCTAACACATCTACCTATATGATCCAGTCACTGAATCAATCCATCTCCTCAAGGGTCTTTCTATCTTGTGCTGTCCCTCCACCCTCCCAAGGATGACGTCCCTCTCCAAGGACTGATCCCACATTGCAACATGTCCAAAGTATATCAGATGAAGCTTCAAAATCCTTGCCTCAAAGGAGCAGTCCAGCTTCACCATCTCCAGTACATACTTGTTTGTTCTTCTAGCAGTCCATGGTATAATCAATACTCTTCTCCAGCACGACAACCCAAAGGTACCAATTCTCCTTCTATCATTCCTTGTTATTGTTCAGCTTTCTGATCCATAGCAATTAATTGCAAAGACCATGTGAATCAAGTGCACCTTAGTCTCCAGAGTGATATCCTTCCTCTTCAATATTTTGGAACGGTTTCTGACAGCAGACTATCCCAATGAAATTGAGCTTTTGATTTCCTGGCTGTTGGTACCAAGAACGTTAATTGTGGAGACGAGCAAACTAAAGCTGTTAACAATCCCTATCTCTTCACCATCTATCATGTTGCTGCCGATTGGCTCAATGGTGAGAATTTTTAATTTCTTGATGTTGAGCTTCAATCCATATTGAAGGCTACAGTCCTTGACCTTCTTCAACAAGGGTTTCAGGCCTTCCTCAGTTTTAACAAACAGGATTGTTTCATCTGTATAACGTAGGTTGTTGATGAGTCTTCTTCCTATCCTGATGCCAACTTTCTCGTCATAGAGCCCAGCCTCCTGAATAATCTGTTCTACATATTGGTTGAAAAGGTATGGAAATAAAACACACCCTGATTTATACCCTTCCCAGTTTTGAACCATCAGTGTTTTCTTGCTCTGTTCTGACAACTGCCTTCTGGTCCAAGTATAGGTTTCGCGTAAGCACGATCAAGTGTTCTGGGATTCCCACTCTTCTTAGACTTAAATATCTTTGGTTTTGCTTGGTTTGGCTTGAAATTTTTCTCTTCTTATGGCCTTTCTGCCTTTACTCTTCCTCCTTGCTTTCCCTTTTCCTCTTACCTGCCTGCCTGTCTCTTTGTCTCTCACATATTCTTTCTCAATTTTAATGTAAAACCAGTGTCTCTTAGACAAAAATTAATAGAGAAAAGCATAGCCTAAGACAAACTCCTGGAGGAATTAGATATAATAGTGGAAGTTAGTACTATATTTTATTTTTAAGGAGTAGATAATCACTGATATTACTTAAGAATATCAAGAATTAAAAATATTACATTTCACCCAGACACCCCAAATACAGTTAAATTGTTGAATCAGATGAAAGTATTTCTGTCCATTTAAAATTAGAAATCATGTTAGAGATGCTTAACATTGTAAGGGTGCAATGGAAGTACCTAGGAAGGACTGATAATTTTTCACACACCAACAGATATACTAATTTACTTTCAATATTGATGCTTAAATACAACTAAACCAACACTTACCTATTATTTTGCTTCAGTGTAGCGATCTATGTTGTTATAATGTAAAAGCTATGACAACATTGTTTCAAATACTAGCAAGATCACTTCTGGTAGACAGACAAATTTCAACAGAGCCTCTAGAATATAACAGAAAAGGAGGGAAGCCCTGGCAATCTACTTAAGAAAACTGTTGTTGTTGTTGATTCCTGTTGAGTTGAGCATGACTCATAGTGACCTTATGAACAAAAGGCCTGAACTCTTTCTATAACTATCATCATTTATCAAAGTTCATAGACTTTCCAGAGGCATGTTGTTTAGGAAGTGGTTGCCACTCGAAAACT
>NW_006399954.1:3571581-3595956 GCF_000299155.1 Elephantulus edwardii
TTTCTTAACAATTTCTAATTTTCCTACATTCATGGCTCTCACATTCCATGTTCCAGTCACTAGGGTCTGCTTACAACTGTTCCTCCTCCTTTGTATTTCCATACTTGATAGTTCTGCCTAGGTTTCCCTTTCTGTTAGTCTGCTTGTGTTCTGTTGTGCATAGGGTTTTCAGAGGCCTGCTATTTCAGAAGTGGGTGACCACTCGAAAACTAGCCAATAAAAATCTCGTGGAGCATAAGACAACATGTTTTTGCTTCACTTACTTTGGATATCTTATCAGTTCCTTGAGGAAGACATCACATTCGCTAAACAAGAAAGTCAAGGAGAGCCTAGGAGATTCTCCTTGAAATGGATTTGCACAACAGCCACACTAATGGACCTGAGCATGCTGGGGATTGATGAGATGACAACGAATTAGGCAGTAATTCATGCAGCGATGTGTAAGTTTTCATGAGTTGTAATAAGCTACAGAGCAGGAAACAACGAAAATAGCACATATAAAATTTTTCTGCATAGAACCTTCAAATGAAGTATTCATAATTATATCATATTAATCTAGCATTATATCTCATGTATCCTTAATTCCAGGAAGCTTCCTTAATTATATTATCTTTATCTAGAATTATATCCTTTGTATCTTAACCCCATTCTTGTAAAATAAATACAAAGCTACCATTATCTGTTATTTTATCTAAATCCCTTTGCGTATTTATATTCATTATCTCATTCCATTAGTAAAATACTTGTTGTTGAAGACAGGTGCTGTTTAGCGAACTCATAACAAATAAATGCATACCATAAAAAAGCCCTGCCTGAACCTGCATCATTCTTACAATTCTTACTGTTCCTAGGCCTATTGTTACAGTCACTGTGTCAATCCATTGCACTGAGGGCCTTCCACTCTTTCACTGATACTCTATTTTTCAAAGCATAGTTTTACAGAAACAATATTCTTATGTTATTATTGCTATATACCCTCCAGTCAACTACTACTAATAGCAACCCTATGAGCTCTGAACTCTTCCCTATCGTGAGCCAATCTCACTGTCTCTGAAACATCTGCCCCATTGCCACAGTCCCTATGTCAATCCACTCATCCAATCTTTTGCTGTCCTGCACTTACCCTCCACTTTCTCAAGCATGATATCCTTCTCCAAGTACTGGCCCTTCTTGACAACATGCCCAAAGTATGTGTTACAGAGCTTCACAATTCTTGCCTTTAAAAAGAAATCTACAAAGTTTCACTTTCTACAGGACAGACCTGCTTGTTCTCTGGCAGTTCACTGTATTGTCCCATTATGAGTATGAGAAGACTCCAGCACCACAAGTCAACGGCATTAATTCTTTGTCTGTCATCCTTAGTCATTGTCCAATTCTCAGATGCATAGCAAGCAAGTGAGAAAGAAGACTATGGATTGGATCAGGCACACACCTTAGTCTCTAGACTGAGATCACTGCTACTTAACATTCTGAAGAGGTTCCTGACAGTGAACTTTCCCCAAACAACTCATTTTTTTATTTCCTAAATGCTGGTACCCAGAGTGTTGATTGTGGACTCTAGCAAGATGACATTTTTAACAACCTCAATCTCATCTCCATCTATCACAAGGATGCCAATTGGCCTGGTGGTGAGAATCTTTATTTTTCTTGATGTTGAGATGCAATTCATATTGAACATTACAGTCCTTAACATTTTTTTTTAAGTAAGCCTCCATATTTTATTTTTTTTATTTATTTTTTTTTAAATTTAAGTTGTTTATTTTTCATTTCAATGAACACCTACAGAGATTTTGGGATTCCATTCATTCATTGTTGCACCCTTCTCCCCGCAGAAACCCCTGCCCCCCCCCCCCGTTTGCTGTTCAAGGAGAGGAGTCCTTAACATTTTTCAGCAAATGCTTTTGTTCTTTCTCAGTTTCAGCAAACAAGATGGCACCATCTGTAAAACATAGGTCATTGTCACCTTCTTCTTCTTCTTAAAGCCCAGCCTCAAGAATGATCTGTTCAGTGTATAGATTGAAAATATATGCAGAAAGAGTACATCTCTGATGCACTCCTTTCTTGATTTTAAACTATACAGTATTTCTTTGCTCTGTTGTGACAACTGTTTCCTGGTCCAAACATAGACTTCACATGAGTAGAATTAAGTGTTCTTGGATTCTCATTCTTCTCAAGGTTAGCCACAGTTAGCTATGATCCCCACAGTCAAATGTTTTTGCATAGTCAATAAAACACAAATAGACATTCTTCTGGTACTCTTTGCTTTCATTTAAGATCTCCCTGAAATTGGTAAGCAGATCGCTAGTGCCATAGCCTTTTTTTAAACCCAGCTTGCATTTCTGGAAGTTCTCTATCAATGTACCATTGCAGACATTTTTGGATAATCTTCAGTAAGATTTTACTTGTGTATAATATTGTTCAATAACTTCCACACTATGTTTGAACATCTTTGTTGGGGATGAGAATAAATATGTGTTACTTCCACTCACTTTGCCAGGTAACTGTTCTCCAGATTTCCTGGCACAACTTGATAAGCACATCCAGGGCTTCAAATTTTTGTTAAAATATGTCAATTGGTAGTCATGAAATCCTGGGGCTTTATATTTTGTCATTTCCTTCAGAGCAGCTTAACTTTTCTCCTTCCTCACCACTGCTTCTTGATCATATGCTACTTCTTGAAACTCTTCTGTGTAGGCCAATTCTTTCTGGTATAGTGACTCTCTGTGTTCCTTTCATCTTCTTTTGATGCTTCCTGGATCCGTCAATATTTTGCCCAGAGCATCCTCAAGTTTGTATCTCAAGGCTTGAATTTGGTCTGCAGTTCCTTCAGCCTAATAAATAACTAGCAAGTTTGTCCTTTTGGATTTCCTAATTCCAGTTCTTTGTCCATTTCATAATAATATTATCTTTGTCTTCCAAAGATGTCCTTTGAAATCTTTTCAGGTCCTTAACTTCCTGATTTCTTCTCTTTGCTTTAGCTTCTTGGCATGCTAGTACACTATGCAGAGTCTCTTTTGATATTCAGATATCCATCTAGGTCTTTTCTTCTTCCTCTGTCTTAGTAATGACATTCTGCATTCTTCCTGGATTATAGTCTTGATATCCTAACACAGCTTATTTGATACTGCTTTGTTAGTATTTAAGGCCCCAAACTAGTTCCTGAGTTTGTTTTTAAATTAAAATGGAACAGACACATGGTTAAAATTTGATTCCTTCTTTAGTTTTAGTTTGAACTTAACACATAAGTAGTTAATAGTCTGTTCCACAGTCAGTACCTGGCCTACTTTTCACAGCTGAGATTGAGCTTCTCCAATTATTTCTCTACATATTATTCTCATCTGTCTCATTCCTATGAGGTCTGTGTGTATAGTTGCCATTTGTGAAATTTAGAAAAGGTATTTAACATTAATAAATCATTAATTGAGCAAAATTCTACCATTCTATCTCCAGGTTCATTCCTGTAATCAACTCCATATATTCCAACTGTTAATCTGGAGGAAAACTAACTGGCCAATCAACTGGAAGAGATCCATGTTAATTCTCATTCCAAAACAAGGTGTCCAGACAGTGTGGAAATTGTCAAACAATGTCGCTAATATCACACACGACCAAAATCCCGCTGAAGATTATCCAGAAGTGACTGGAACATTTACAGAGAACTATGAGAAATAAAAGCTGGGTTTGGAAGAGACTGTGGTACTAGGAGCATCATTGACAATGTCATATGGATCTTGGCTGAAAGTGAGTACCAGAGGAATGTCTATCTGTGTTTCATTCACTATGCAAAGGCATTTGACTGTGTAGATCACAACAAATTGTGGCTAACTCTGAGAATAATGGTAATCCCAGAACTCCTGGTTGTGCTCATGCAAAACCTATACTTGGACAAGGAGACAGTTGTCAGACAGAGTAAGGAAACACTGCATAGTTCAAAATCAGAAAACAAGTGTGTCAGAGATGTGTCTTTTTTCCATAACTTTTCAATCTATATTCAGAACAGATCATTTGAGAGGCTAGATTTTATGAGGGGGAATGTGGAATCAGGATTGGATGTTATGTAGATGACAAAACCTTATTTTTTTTAAACTGAGGAAGGTCTGAAGCATCTGCTGCAAAGGGTCAAGGACTTATAGTTTGAAATATGGATTGAAGCTCAACATCAAGAAAACAAAGATTCCCAATACTGGACCAACTGGCTTCAATATAGATGAACAGAGAAGAGATTGAGCATTATTGTCATCAGCGGTCAGGAAATGAAAAGATGAGTTCCATTACAGAAATCTGTTGTCAGCAACCTCTCCTGAGTGCTGAAAAGCGATGATACTAATCTAGAGACTAAGGTGTACCTGATTCAGGCCATGGTCTTCTCAATTACTTGCTATGCATCAGAGAGCTGGACAATGACCAAGATGACAGAAGAATTGATGCCTTTGAATTATGGTGCTGGGGAAGAATTTTGAACATACCATGAACTGCCAAGAGAACTAACATGTCTGTTCTGGAGAGGGTGAAATCAAGTTGTTCCTTGGAAGCAAGGATTTTGATACTACACCTCACATATTTTGGTCATGTAGCTAGGAGAGGTCAGTGTTTGGAGAAAGATTTGATGCTTCAAAAGGTCAAGGGACGGTGAAGCAGAGGAAAACCCTGAATGAGATATAATTGACACAATAACTGAAGTGATGAAGATAAATGTTTCAGAGACAAGGAGATTGGTTCAAAATAGAGCAGGATTTAGAGCTATCATTGCTATGAGTCACAAAAGACTTGAAAACACATAACAACAACAACACTCCTTCTTGGATAAAATGCAGCCAGAGTGTTACCTGGAGACAACAATGATAAAACTTTTCCTCACATGCTTTTTGCTTGTTGGTAGAAGAGGCTATTTCTTGGAGAGGAACATAATACTTGGAAAGGGAGAAGGTTGGCAAAGGAAAGGAAGACCCTTAACCAGCTGAGTGACAAAGTGACTGCTGCAATGGCCTTCAATGTGTCAGGAAGTATGAGGATGACACAGGATAGGAGAAGATTCAGATCTGTTGTTCATAGGGTTGCTATGGGTCATACTCAACTCAATGGGACCTAACAACAGCAACAAGCTTTCTTTTTTTGTTCCCAACTTTCACATTCCAGTCACCAACTGGCTGCACCAATTGGTTCGATCAAATTCTGACTGCAGAAGTTGGTAGAAATTGTCTATTTCCTCCTTTCTGGATCTAGTTGTTGTTTCATATTTCGAATGATAATCATATTAACATGTGTAAAGAAAGCAGATGGAATGTAGGGGTGGTTTTGGCCAAATCTGACTTCTAACTGTCCCCATCAATAATATCCATAGCATCAAACAGAAAGCTGCTAGTTCAGTCATGCCAGCCCTCATGCTTCTATTTCCACCAATCATTAAGTTCAATATTCATTGTTGGCTCACAGACTTTACTCACAATTGTGATGCCAAGAATGAGGTTTATAAGGGAAATAGAATGGAGAGTGAGAGAGGCAAAGAATATATTACAATACAAGACTAGGTATAGTCCAGGAGTCCCAAGCCAAATTAACAATAAAACACAACACCTTAATTAGTGAAAGTCTTGATTTCAGTTCAGCAATAAAACTTCAAAAAGCCTTTGGTTTCCTTACTCTTCCGGCAAGGTTTATTTGCCTCAGAGCAGTTATACATCAACATCTCTTTCAAGAATCTTACAAACAAAACCTTTAACCGTGACCAGCACAAATGCAATGGCCCTCAAGATACACTTTGCAAGAGTTTCCACAGCAATGCTTCAGTTTCTCCAGCACCAACACCAGAATCTAACCAGCAAGGTCTTACTCTCACCAAGGTCTCATTCTGGTCTGGTTCTCACTCAGGTTTTGATTCTTTCTTCCTCAAGTCTTGCTGTTCAGTGTGGAAAGCACTCTGTTATTCTAGTCTCACTGCTATTGATGATTTTCTAAGGCAAAATGTCTACAGTTTAGGTAACTGAAGACCAGAAAGGGCTAACATAATGGCTAGAAAAGACAACTTTTAAAATAAAACCATAAACTATTTTCCATGTATGTGTATGGTTATTATCCTACTACTCATATTATTGTATTTGAGGATGGATAGCATGCCCAATGTGAGACAAAGTTTCACCATCTGTATTTCTAAAGAACATTCTGATAGATCTGTTTGTTCTTTTGATAGTTCATAACTTATTCAATATTCTTCAACACCACAACAGAAAGCAATCAATTCTTTGATCTTCCTTGTTATTTCCTAAACTTATCATGCATATAACCCACTATAATTTAGTTTATTCCACCTCATATCAACCCTCCATCAGGTAGCCAAGGCTGTAAATTACTATGGAAAGAGACTACCCACCTTTCTCCAATGGAACAACAGCTGTTTCATTTGAATCATTAACCTCTTTCTTAGCAGGACATGTAATGTACTAGGTCACCAATTTTCCTTACAAGCAAAAAGCAACTGAAAATATCCTGGCTTGAGTCAGGTTCATCTTAACTTTTTAAATGACATCTTTGTTGTTTAGCACTTTAAAAAGTGCTTTGGGAGCATAGCATATTTCCCCAAAACAACATGTCATTCAGTTTCTCGACTACTGCTTCCATGGATGTCCATTGTAAAATCTCTAAGGTTAAAAAAAAACCTGTACTTGATTATGAATAACAAAACTAATATGATAACCTTTTAACTACAAAATCTTTTTTTTCATACTCTCAACAATATTATGTGGTATTTGTACACACATACAGTGTAATTTTGAAATACAAATTTTGTGAAATCTTAGGGAAATCTGAATATTTCTTTTACTCATTGTCATGATTACTTGGTACAAATATTCTAACTGTAAATAATCAATAATAATTAGAGAAATATCAGTTTGTTTACAAAAATAGTAATGTTAGTTAACCAATCTGGATGGAAAAAAAACTAGTTATATTTTTTTATGTTTCTATCTGGGACAGCACATCAGCAGAGAACTGCCAGAAGTCCAGGCTGGGTTTAGAAGGGGTAGTGGTACCAGGGATATTGTAGCTGATTTTAGATGGATCTTAGCTGAAAGCAGGGAATACTAGAAGAATGTCTATCTGTGTTTCATTGACTATGCAAAGTCGTTTGGCTGTGTGAATCATAACAAACTGTGGCTGACTCTGAGAAGATGGGAATCCCAGAACATTCAATCGTGCTAATGTGAAACCTATATTTGGACCAAGAGGCAGTCATCAGAACAGAGCAGGATAACACCACATGGTTCAAAATTGGGCATGGTAGATGCCAGGGATGTGTCCTATCTCCATACCTTTTCAACCTGTATGCAGAGCAGATTATCCGAGAGGCTGGGCTCTATGAGGATAAGTGTGGTGTCAGGATTGGTGGAAGATCTATTAACAATCTGCATTATGCAGATGACACAACCCTGCTTGCTGAAACTGAGGAGGACCTCATGCACTTACCGCAGAGGGTCAAGGACTATAGCCTTCAGTATGGGCTGAGGCTCAATGTCAAGAAGACAAAGATTCTCGTCACTGGACCAATTGGTAGCATCAGGATGGATAGCGAAAAGATTGAGATTGTTCACAGATTCAGTTCGCTTAGCTCCACGGTCAACACTCTTGACTCCAGTAGCCAGGAAATAAAAAAACATATCGCAATGGGAAAGTCTGCTGTTAGGGACCTCTTTCAAGAACTCAAGAGCAACAGTGTCTCTCTGGAGACTAAGGTGCACCTTATACAGGCCATCGTCTTTGCAATCACTTGTTATGCATCAGAGAGTTGGACAATGACTAGGGAGGATAGAAGTAGAATTGATGCCTTTGAGCTGTGGTGCTGGAGAAGAGTATTGAGAATACCATGGACTGCTAGGAAAACAAACAGATTCATCCTGAAAAAGGTTAAACCGGTGACTCCTTGGAGGCAAGGATTCTGAGGCTCCGTCTAACATACTGTGGAAATGTTGTAAGGAGAGACTGGTCCTTGGAGAAGGACATCATGCTTTGGAGTGTGGAGGGACAGCAGAGGAAGGGAAGGCCCTCTATGAGGTGGATTGATTCAGTGATGAGGGTAATCGGGACAGGAGTGTCAGAAACAGTGCGATTGGCACAGGATAGAGCAGGGTTTAGGGCTATTGTACATAGGGTAGCTATGAGTCACAAGCGACTTGATGGCACCTAACAACAACATAACAACATCTACAACTGATGATGATGATGATGATGATGATGATGATGATGATGATGATTGTGGTTACCACCATCATAATTTTGTTTAGATCTTTTCCATTTATTTATGGTACACCTACTAGAAAGTACTCAAGCTGCTTTGACCTGAATTTGGTTTTAAACTACATTAACTTTATCAAAACCAATTTTAAAACTAACTTTGTTAAATAAATGAAAAGAGATTAATCAGAACATCTATTTGCCATCTTATTAATAAAAATGACTTCTCTTTGTCTTCCAACCCTACCTTTTGCCCATTACATAATAATATCTTACAAGTGGTTATTGTTGCTGTTGTTAAGTGTTGTTCAGTCGCTTACAACTAACTCATAATGACCCTAAGTACAACTCTGAAATCTACTCTATCTAGTGCCAACCTCATTGTCTTCAACACAACCACCCTCGTTACTCCAGTCATCAAGTCAATCTATTTCATTGAGTGTCTTCCTCTTTTGTACTGTCCCTCCACCCATCCAAGCATGATGTCGCTCTCCAAGACTGGTCTCTTTTTAAAATGCCCAAAGTATGTCACACAGACTTTCAGAATCCTGCCTCCAAGGAGCAGCCAGGTTTCACCCTTTCCTGGATGAACCTGTTTGTTCTCTTAACAGAACATAGACTATGCAATACTTTTCTCCAACACAACTCAAAGGCATTAATTCTCTAGCTGTTAAAAAAATACGCAGCAATGTGTGGTCCATTGGTTCCTAAACTATTTTCTTAAAGTCCCAATACCACCTATAAAGAAGTGTAAACAGAGCACAGATATAAATATAGTACCATTGCATTTATTGCAAGATTTAGTCAGGCAGGCAAGAAAATCCCCTAACCAGAAATAGCAACATGTGGTCTAGTGTCCTAGCCACTAGTAATTGCTTAATGGTACAGAGAATCCCACTGAAAAGCCCATGAGATATTCTTACTATTAGTGTAAACCAAATTCAAAGCTTTAGTTTACTTACTTGGGTATTACATACACTTATGAGATTAGATTAATAATAGCCCAAACAGGTTTTGTTATGGCAGGCACAATCCCAATGTTTTATGGCTTTAACCATATTATTTCAGCAAGTCTCAGGTCTTAAATGAGCCTCATTATTACAATTTCAATGACTTTGAATTAATTCAACCCTATAATAAAAATGTCTAAGTTGTTCCTTCATTTTGCCTATTTTGTCTATGATTTTATATGCCTACTCCACTGAGTTTTGAATGTCAGTACACTCTTTGAAAGCATCATTTTTCAGTTCTGTGACTTCTTCAGATCCACTAGTTTTTATCCATTTCCATAATTCTTGGTCTACTTCAAGATCAGTGTTTCAAATGGTTTATGTGTGATGGAGACTAGGAGACTATTATTTGGTATCTATGTGCCAGATGCCTAAATTCTTATTTTTCTTAATTTCCTTAGTGAAAGTGTTTGTATTCCTTTTCCTTTCAGATTAAAGTATTTGAAGAAATGAAATTAATACTTACTTCATATTATAGATTAAATTGATTTTATCGTGCTGGAAACAGTGTAGTGTTGGAGAAAGAGAGGAAAACTTTTAAAAAGATGGACGACACAATGACTGTAACAATGGGCTTACACCAGATCTGGTGTGAAAAATAATGTGTAGGAACTTTATAAACTTTGTAAGTAAATGAGTAAAAAATAAAGTAAAATGAAACAAAACACCACCAACAATGGCCTTGAGAATGTCAGAGATCATGGTAGAGGACAGGGCAAGGCTAATATCTGTTCTTCATAGAGTCTGTATGAGTCATAGCCCACTCAACAGCACATAAAAACAACAGCAGTAGATATATTAAGTCTTATCGCTTGAACTTAGGAACTTGGCCTTGTTTAGAAATGTTGTTGTTGTTGTTGTTTTGTTCCATAGAGTTGCTTGAGACTCATAGCAACATTATGTACATAGCCCTGAAATCCACTCTATCCTGTGCCAACCTAATTTTCTCTGACACACCTACCACCATTACCTCAGTCACTGAAACAATCCATCTCATCAACGGTCTTCCTCTTTTGTACTGTCTCTCCACCCTTCAAAGCATGATTTCCCTCTCCGAGGACTGGTCCTTCCTTACAACGTGTCCAAAGTGTTTCAGATGAAGCCTCAAATTCCTCGCCTCCAAAGAGTAGATGGGTTTCACACTCTCCAGGATAAACCTGTTTGTTCTCCTTTCAGTCCACAGTATATTCAATACTCTTCTCCAGCGCTGCAACTCAAAGACATCAATTCTCCTTCTATCATACCTAGTGATTGCCCAAATTTCTGATGCATAGCAAGTAATTACAAAGACTATGACCTGAATCAGGAATATCTTAGTCTCCTGACTGACATCATTGTTCTTCAGTACTCTGGAGAGGTCCCTGACAGTAGACTCCCCCAGTGCAATTCATTTTTTGATTTCCTGACTCTTGGTACTAAGAATGTTGATTGTGGAGCCAAGCAAACTAATGCTGTTAACATCTCAATGTCTTCACCATCTATCATGATGCTGTCAATTGGTTCAATGGTAAGAATCTTTGTTTTCTTGATGTTAAGCTTCAATCCCTACTGAAGGCTGCACTCCTTGACATATTGCAGCAAGTACTCAATTTCAGCAAGCAGGGTTGTGTCATCTACATAACACAGGTCATTGATGAGTCCTCCTCCAATCCTGATACCACACTCCTCCTCATGAAGTCCATCCAGCCTTTAGGATGATCTGTTCTGCATATAGATTAAAAAAGTATGGGGATAGGAAACATCCCTGGCATACATCCTTCCTGACTTTGAACCATGAAGTATTTCCTTGCTGTGTCCTGATAACTGCCTTCTGGTCCAAGTATAGCTTTCGCATAAGCACAATCATGTGTTCAGGGATTTTCAATCTTCTCAGGGTCAGGTACAGTTTGTTGTAATCCACACAGTCAAATGTCTTTAGTAGTCAATGAAACATAAATAGACATTCCTCTGGTACTTTCTGCTTTCAGCCAAGATCCATCTAACACTAGCTATAACATCCCTAGTACCACAATCTCTTCTAAACCCAGACTGCACATCTCACAGTTCTCTGTTGATATGCTATTCCACTCATTTTTTTTATAATTTTCAGCAGAATCTTCCTTGCATGTGGTATCAATGATTTTATTCAATAATTTTTGCACTTGGAATGGGAACAAATATGGATCTCTTCCAGTTAGTTGGCCAGGTGGTTGTCCTCCAGATTTCTTGACACAATTTGGTGAGTGCATCCAGGACAGCATCTGTTTGTTGAAATAGGTCAATTCATATGCCATTAATTCCTGGGCCTTGTTTGTTGCCAATTCTTCCAGAGCGGCTTAAACTTCTTCCTTCATCACCACAGGCTCTTGCTCATACGTTGTTTCATGCAATTCTTCTATGTCAGCCAATTGTTTTTGGTACAGTGACGCTATACTCCTTCAAGAAATGGGGCCTTGGAAAACTTATTTTTCATTACAGTCCTTGCTATCTTCGTTCAAGGAGCTGTGGTGGTACAGTGGTCAAAGAAGTAGGTTACTAACCAAAGATCAGTGATTTGGACCCACCATCAGGAGAAAGATGAGTAGTTTGCTTCTGTAAACCTTTATAGCCTTTGGAACCCTATGAGGCAGGTCTACTTTATCCTAGGTGGTTGCTATGAATCAGATCCAATTCAGTGGCAATGGATTTAGTTTTCAGTAGAATTTTTCTTACTTTCTTCATTTATCAATATCAGAATTAACTCAGAGCTGGGCTTCCTGCAAGTTTTCAGGAACAGTTTAATTGTACTAGAGAAGATTGCCCATCCTTCTCCCATGGAGCATCTGGTGGATCCAAACTGCATGCCTTTGGGGTTGGAGCACAGCTTCTTACCACTAGCCCACCAAAGCTCACAGTAAAGATCACAATTATGTAAAAGTTCTCGGACATGAAACTCAGGTTTCCCTCTGCTCCTTTCCTTCATTCTCACCCTTTATGATATTTCCAACCAGTCACTTTGTTCCATTCAACATTCTTTCTTATCTTTCAACACCTTCTATGATGGCCATACTCATCCTACTTTAAGCCTGCATCACTTCACACCTGTATTACACTGATATTACTACTAGTTGCAGTGATTTCTAGAATGATCTTTCATATTCATCTTCTTTCTCATAAATGCATATTGCTGTCAGTCCAAAGTACTCAACAATGAAATATAAAACCATAATTACATAAAACATTCATATGCAACAACATTTTCTTACCTTGTTCACCACATGTAATGCATCTGATTGAAGGCATGGTAGTTATAGATTTATTTTTATGAATCTGAGTGCTGGATGATGGTGATAACAGAGGAATGATCAAAGTTTTGAAGTTGTTGTGTTGGAGATGAGTACTGAATATCTAACAGACTGCCAAAAAAGAAGCAAATATGCTTTTCAAAATGTTTACCCAGGGTGGTCCTTGAGGCTTCATCTCACATATATTAGGCATTTTATTAGGAGGTTCTTTGAAAAGGACATCATGCTTGGAAATTTGGAGAATCAGTGAAAGATAGGAAGAGCCTTTACAAGGTGAATAGGCACAGTTTGCAGTAATAAAGGGCTCAAATGTATTGGAGATGAGGAGGATGGCATTGGTTAGGGTTCAGTTCTATTATTGGTAGGGTCACTGTGAGTGGTAGTCATCCTAGTAGCATCTAATGATACCTTAAATATAGATACAAGACACAATGTCTTCCAATTATACAAAAGAGTCATATATAACTTTTTGTAGAAATGGCAAACCGTCATTGCAGAGGCATTGTATGTAAGTGAGACTAATATAAACCCAAGATACTGGGAGTTATAGACCTCAGCTAAAAATACATCTCATGTGCATGTAGAAAGTATGTTCTAAATTGTTTTTCAAATACCATAAGCTGTTTATATAAGTTGCATTACATCACTGATCATTTATATGATGTTTTTGAAAATTATTTTTTGCTATGAGAAAAATGTTGCTAGTAAATTTTCAAAATAACATTAGTATAGTGGTCATATTAGTACTGAACCTAACCAATGCTTAATAGCTCACTTATATTCCACTCTAAAAGGTTCACTAGAAAATAAAATACAAATTGCCTAAAGTAAAGCACTCTTTGATCAGTCTAAGTGGCTAAATAACTGTAATATTGTCTTACAAATAAAAAAATGTTGTTGTTGATGCTATGTGCCATCAAGTCAACTACTACTCACTCACAGTGACCGTAGAACAACAGATCTGAATGTTGTCCTTCCCTGGGTCATCCCCACAATCTCTGGCATAGTCAAACTCTTTGCTGCTTTCATTGTGTCAATTCACATTAATTATAAAAAAATCAATCAAAACAAATCAGAAAATGTTGTTGTTGTTGTTGTTGTTATGTGCCGTCGAGTCGCTTGCGACTCATAGCGACCCTATGTACAACAGCCCTAAACCCTGCTCTATCCTGTGCCAATCGCATTGCCTCTGACACACCTAGTATGCCAAAAAGCCAACCAGTAATACAATTCTGTACATGTTTCTCATTTGGACCTAGAGTATAACGCAGAGCACAAAGTACACTGTGCTGAAAACAAAATGTTAACAGTTCAAAGCCATCAGCCATTCCACAGAGAAAGATGAGCAGGTATCTCCCACAAAGATTTCCTATCTCAGCTGCTCAGTGATGGATCACCATGAGTCAGTACTGACTACAGCAGTAGGTTTGGATGGGTATAGCAATCTTATGAATGGCTTTAGAGGGTCACTAATTATATTTTGATACTCTAATGTTCTTGATGTGCTGTTTCAGTCATTTTTTGGATAATCTTCAGCAGAATCTTGCTTGCATGTGATATTAATGACATTGTTTGATAATTTCCACTCTGTTGGATCACCCTTCTTTGGAATGGGACCAAATATAGATCTCTCCCAATCAGTTGGCTTTGTGGTTGTCCTCTAGATTTCTTGGCATAATTTGATAAGCACATCTAGGGCAGCATCTGTTGAAATATGTTACTCCACATACCATCAATTCTTATGGCCTTATTCTTAGCCAATTCTTTCAAAGCAGTTTGAAATTCTTCCTTCATCACCGCAGGCTCTTGCTCATACACTGTTTCATGAAATTCCTCTGTGTCTGCCGATTTCTTTTGGTATAATGACACTGTATACTCTTTCTATCTTCTTTTAATACTTTCAGGATCATTTAATATTCTGGCCAAAGCATCCTTAAGTATTTCAACTCAAGGCTTGAAATTTTTTTTCATAACTTCCTTGAGCTTGAGAAATGATGAGTGAGTTCAGTTCCTTTGATTTTCTGACTCTAGATCTTCTTACATTCCATTATAAAACTTTACTTTGTCTTCCTGCACTGCCTTTTGAAATCTTCTGTGCAGCTCCTTACTGTCTTGATTACTTCTCTCTGTTTTGGCTTCTCAGCACTCCAGTGCAATATTGAGAGTCTCTTCTGACAACCATTTTGATCTTTTCTTACTCCTCCATCTTTGTAATGACCTTTTGCTCTTTTCCTGAATGATATTCTTGATATCTTCCCATAACTCATCTGGTCTTCACTCATTAGTGTTCAAGGCCTCAAACCACCTGTTCCTGAGTTGGTTCTGAAATTCAGGTGGGATAGACTCAATGTCATATTTTGCTTCTTCTGGACTTGATTTCACTTTCCTTAGCTTCAGCTTAAACCATATGAGTACTTGGTGGTCTGTTCCACAATCAGCACCCAACCTAGTAGTATTCATTCATATTGAGCTTCTCCAATGGTTCTTTCCACAGATGTAATCGATCTGATTCCTTTGCACACCATCAAACAAGATTCTGCTGAAGATTATCCAAAGACTACTGGAACATCACATCAACAGAGAACTTCCAGAAGTCCAGGCTGAGTTTAGAAAAGGCCGTGATACTAAGGATATTGTAGCTAATGTTAGATGGATCTTGGCTGAAAGCAGAGAGTACCAGAGGAATGTCTATCTGTGTCTCACTGATTATGCAAAGGCATTTGACTGTGTGGCACAACAAACTGTGACTGACCCTGAGAAGAATGGGAATCCCAGAGCACTTTATCATGCTAATGCAAAATCTATAATTGGACCAGCAAACAGTCATCAGAACAAAGCAAGGAAAAACTAAATGGTTCAAAATTGGTAAAGGTGTACTCCAGCGATGTGTCCTATTGCCATACCTTTTCAATCTTTGTGCAGAGCATATTATCCAGGACACTGGGCTTTATGAGCAGAAATGTGGTATCAAGATTTCAGGAAGACTCATCTACAATCTGTGTTATGCAGATGGCACAGCCCTGGTTGCTGAAACTGAGGAGGACCTGAGGCACTTGCAGCAGAAGTTCAGGGACTGCAGTCTTCAGTATGGATTGAGGCTCAATATCAAGGAAGCAAAGATTCTCATCTCTTGGCCAATTGGCAGCATCAGGATGGATAGTGAAAAGATTGATATTGTTAACAGCTTTAGTTTGCTTGTCTCCATAATCAACACTCTTGGCACCAATGGACAGGAAATTAAAAGACTTATTGTGATGGGAAAGTCTACGGTTAGAGACCTCTCTAAAATATTGTAGAACAATATGGGCTATGGTCTTTGCAATCACTTGCTGTGCCTCAGAGAGCTAAACAATGACTAGGGATGACAGAAGGATAATTAATGCCTTTGAGCTGTGGAGAAGTATATTGAATATATACCATGGATTGTTAAGAGAAAGAACAGGTTTGACCTGGAGAGGGTGAAGCCAGGCTGCTCCTTGGAGGCAAAGATTCTGAAGTTTTGTCTGACATATTTTGGACATGTTGCAAGGAGGGACCAGTCCTTGGAGAAGGATGTCATGCTTGGGAAGGTGGAAGGACAGCGCAGGGGAGGAAGGCCCTTGATGAGACAGATTGATTCAGTGACTGTGGTAATGGGGGTAAATGTGTCAGAGACATGTAGATTGGCAAAGGATAGAGCAGGTTTTAGGGATGTTTTACGTAGGATCGCTATGAATGCAGGAGATTTAATGGCACATACAACAACGATAATGTGTTTGATTTACTAGTTTATATATGAAGATAAGAGACATATTTGTGCTACCAGAAGTTTAACACAGTGTTATGGTTATGCATAGTCTAAGTTCAAAACATAAGTATCAGAATAAATTACCAAAAAAAAATTAATTACCTTGAGCATCATGATAAGAGAAGGCTGTATTATAGATAGATAGATAGATAGATAGATAGATAGATAGATAGATAGATAGATAGATAGATAGATAGATAGATACACATACATACATACAAACTGTGCTGCAATCTCAAAGACAATGATTTGAATCCGCCAGCTACTTTACGGGAGAAGCATGGACAATCTTCCGAGATTAACTGCCTCTCAAAATCTGCTGGAGGATCAGCTATGGGTTGGTTCTAACTCCACAGTACATAACACATATATGTCTACTTTTTATAAGCACAACTGCAAAAAGAGTAAGGTCTGCCTGGTAACAGTCATATGTAGCTTTTACCAGCTTTACAACGGGGAACTTTTTCTGTCAACAATTTCAGCAACAAAAACCTGTTTCTCCTATGCTCCCTCACCTCTTTCTACTCATTGTGCCACCGATCTTACTATTATACTGGGTCTGATATTCATTGTGATAGCTCACAGAATCCTATTCAGAAAAGACTTGTTTGTTCTCTGGCAATCCATGGTATATCCAATACTTTTCTCCATCACCACAACTCAAAGTCATCTCTTCTTCTTCTATCTTAAGCTTTAGATTTACATCATTGCTCTTTAGCACTCCAGAGAGGTCTTTGACAGCAAATTTTCCTAATGGAATTCATCTTTTGATTTCCTAACTGCTGGTACAAGGATGTTGACTGTGGAACCAAACCGTTCTGAAATTCTTAGCTCCATACCTGTTCAATCTATATGCAAAACAGATCATTCTGGAGGCTAGATTTATGAGGAGATATGTGGTATCAGGATTCAAGGAAGACTCCTCAACAATCTGCATTATATAGATGACACAGCCTTGCTTGCCAAAATTGAGGAAGCATTTGTACAAGAGAAAAATGAATTGGAGCTCAACATAAAGAAATCAAAGATTCTAACCACTGGACTAATTGACAGCACCGTAATTGATGGAGAAGAGTTTGGAATTGATAACAATTTCAGCTTGCTCGGTTCCCAAACCCCTGACTATGACAAAATCCGATTGACATCATCACTACAAACTTGGCTTCTGACACCCATTTTAAAAAAGGTCAAGGGTTGCCTTAGGAGAGTACTATCTGGCAAAACCAATTCACATGAGATCATACGTGTTCCCTACAATATCACACTTCCTTCCTTATTGCAACACCAATCTTACTACTCTATAGAATCTGAAATCCATCGTGATAGTTCACAGACCACACAGAACCATATTGGGAAGTCAAAAGGCTATAACTCATGTGAGTAGCAGAATATAATCACTCAGCACAGTAAGGACAGCTGCTGACATGTTTTGGTAAGCATCTCAATTTTGAGCCTTGAGGATTTAAGCAAGTACTACAAAGCTCTCACTTCTGCTAATTATGTCTCTTCTGCAAACCCTCCAATAAACTTGGGCAAATTCATTTAGCTCTGGTTCTGTGGAGGATGGCCATTCTAAGGTCAACTCTGTGTCATGTCAAGCCTCTGGTCCTGTGCTTTGGCCAAAACTACTGCTGTAGGTCTAGCTAGTGGAAGAATCTCTGGACTTGAAGGGTGCACTACATGCCTGATTCTCCTTGGCTGGAAGTGAGATTTTCCAATTCTGCTGTTGTTACTACCCAACTAAATGGGTAACATGCACTATTCACACATTCCTACACATCCACATGGCAATTGAGGGTCTTCCTATCCTGGCCTGTCCCTCCATACTTCCAAGTATGATGTTCTTTTCTGAGGACTGGCAACATGCTCAAAGTATATGAAACAGAGCTTCAAAATCCTGTCCTCTAAGAAGCAACTTGTTTTTACGTTCTCCAAGACAGACCTGTTTACTCTCTTGGTGGTCCATGGTATATTCAAAACTCTTCTCCAGCACC
Source organism: Elephantulus edwardii (assembly GCF_000299155.1). Lineage (NCBI taxonomy): Eukaryota > Metazoa > Chordata > Mammalia > Macroscelidea > Macroscelididae > Elephantulus > Elephantulus edwardii. Next base: position 3,589,862 of record NW_006399954.1, read on the forward strand.
ACAACTCAAAGGCATATATTCTTCTATTATTCTTTGTTGTTATCCAGATCTTTGATGCATAACAAATAATTGAGAAGACCATGGCCTGGATCAGGCACACCTTAGTCTGTATACTGACACTGTTGCTCTTCAGCACTTTGGAGAAGTCCCTGACAGAAGATACTCCTAATGCAATTTGTTTTGTGGGTTGTTTTTTTGTTTGTTTTGTTTCATTTTTGGTTTTGTTTTTCTTACTGGTGCTGGTGCTGAGAGTGTTGATTGTGGAACCAAGCAAGTTGATATTGTCAACAACCAAAATCTCTGTCTGTCATAGTGTTGTCAATTGTCCCAGTGGTGAGAATATTTGTTTTCTTGATGTTGATCTTCAACCCATATTGAAGGCTGCAGTCCTTGACCTCCTGCAACAAGCACTTTGGATCCTCCTCAGTTTCAGCAAGCAGTATTGTGTCATCTGCATGAAGCATAAAGCAGATTGTTGATGAATCTTCCTCCAATCTTGATGCCACATTCCTCCTCTTGCAGCCCAGTGTCCCGGATGATCTATTCTGCATACAGATTGAAAAGGTATGGAGACAGAATAGATCCCTGGTGGACACCCTTCCCAATATTGAACCACGCAGTGTCTCTTTACTCTTTTCTGATAATTGACTCTTGGTTCAAGTATAGTTTCGCATAAGCACAATCAAATGTTCTGGAATTTCCATTCTTCTCAGATTCAGCTTACCAGGGCACTTATTTTGGATGTGGAAATGTGTCAGGAAATTGCTCTCCAGAAATATTGGTCTAGAAGGTGGTCTGCCTCCATCCACTTCACATCTGGGTAGAAATCTTCCTCTGTATTGGTTTCAATCAGGAAGGTGAAGATTCTAACTCATTGCAGTTTTGATTTGCATTTTTGTTACTTGGAAGTAAAACTAAGAAATCATCTTTTTATTGGCCATTTGTATTACTCAGTACTTTCATTTGTCTTTTTTTTCATCAATTTGTTTGATAGAAATTTTAAAAAAGAAAAGCCTTTATCAAATTGGTAACTGTAGTTTTTCCTACGTTGATATGTATCTTTCTAAATTGTATTTTCTACAATTAGTCATATCTGTGTATTATAACCTTAAAAATCTGAAATTTCTATTTATTGAGGAGTTCTAGGGCTAAACACTTGACCACTAACCAAAAGACTGGTGGTCTGGACTCCCCAAGAGGCACTTCAGATAACAGACCTGTTACTGAAAGGTCACAGCTCTAAAAACCTTAAAAGCAGCTCTGTCCCACACACTTGGGGTGACCATGAGTCAGTTGACTCTATGTCAACTAACACAGCAAACAATGCACCTGCTACAAGGTTATGAAAAAAAAATATGGAGGGATTTTTTTCTAAATAGGTTGTGTTATCTATGTATCCACTTATTCTTTTATTTATTTCTTGCTTGCTTACATATCTTTAAGGAAGTCCTTAATGTGTATGCATGGATCTTGCTTGGATCCACAATTAACACCCTTGATACCAGCAGTTAGGATATAGGGAGATGCATTGCACTGAGAAAATCTGCAGGTTGAGGCCTTTCCAAATTATTGAGGAGTGATTATGTCATTTTGAGGAGAAAGGTGCATCTGATTCAGTATTTCTAATCTCTTGCTATGCAACTGAGAGGTGGATAATGAATAAGAATGAGGGAAGAATTGAAGCCTTTGAGCTATGGTATCGGAGAAGAGAATTGAACATCCCATGGATGGCCAAGAGAACAACAGATATGTCTTTGAAAGGGTGCAGCCAGAGAGCTCTTTGGACACAAGAATGATAAGACTTCATCTCGCATATTTTGGGTATGTTGCTAGGAGTGGCTATTCCTTGGAGAAGGACATTATGCTGGGAAGGGTGGAAGGTCAGTGAAGGAGAGGAGGAAGACCCTCCACCAGGTAGACTGACAAGGTGACTGCTGCAGTGGGCTCTTGTGTATCAAGAAGTGTGAAGATGATACTGGAAAGAACAGGAGTTAGGTCTTTTGTTCATAGAGTCATTAACTCACCCTCAACTCGATGACGCCTAACAACAACAATATTTAGTAGAGGTAACTAAAACTTCTAGGAACTCTGAAATAACAGAGGAGCACTTAGCTCTACTCTGTACTGTTCTCACAATCTGTGCCGTAATTAAGCCAATTGTAGTCACTGCGTCAATCTAGTTGAGGACTGTCATCTCTTTCACTGGTCTTGTACTTTTCCAAGCATGCTGCCTTTTTTCAAGGACTGGACTCTCCTGACAATAGGTCCAATATATCTGAGATGAAATTTCACCACCCTTCCCTCTAAGGAGCACCTGGTTGCCTTTCTCCCAGAACAACTTTGTTGGCTGTTTTGATAGTTGTTGGGGTAGTCAATATTCTTCACCACAGTTTAAAGGCACTCATTCCTTTTCAGTCTTCCTCACGCAATGTGTAACTTTCAGATCTATGGAAAGTGACGGAGGAAGCTCTATGAATGATCATAATGTCATTAATCCTGGGTTGTTTTTTTTCCCTTTTCCCAGTATTTATTTAACCACCTTTTTTTCACATGCTCAGTGCAGATGAGCTTCAAAACTGGGTTTTTTTGGTTTTGCTTTTAATGTTTTTATTGGTTTGCATGCAATCATTCATATATATTGTGTCTCATTTATGTATATTGTGTTTCATACAATCATTCACATTGTATTTTCTAATTAATTATTATTGATTTGTGCCTATTATCCTCCTTAATTTCAAATCCTCATTGAATTTTTCCTAATTTTTCACTCTCTCTGCTCACTAATCTCTGCTATCCTGGTGATTTCCCCCTTTCTCTTTTTCTTTACTCCTTCTTCCTTTCTCACTCCCCTTTTGAATATTTATACATATCTCGCCTCTCCTATTTTCACAACAGTGGTCTTATGCAGTATGTTTTTTTATGTGAAGGAGTTCTTTCCTTTGGTATAATGCTCTTTAGACTCTCATGTTACAGTATTTTGCAAAATATTTTTTTAGGATCCATATTTCATATAGTCTGAGGCCTGGAAATAGGATATGTAGGAAATAGGGATTGTTAAAATGGATTATCAGCTCTCTTCTCTAATTAAACACATGGTTTCAGGTATTTACTGCTCAAGAAGTGTGTTATTCCAGTAGAATATACACTGTAGGATTGGAGTTCTATTTGCCCTGGAGATGGCATAGTGGCAAAGTGAAAGATTGTTCACTTTCCTCCTTTTTCTCCTCCCTACTCCCCAGAAATTATTTTCACTTTTCATAAGCACAAGAAAGGACTTTTGGCACCTTCCTTAATGGTTCCTTCTTCCTGAGGACAGGAAGAACAAGGACATGGGGCTTCCAACATGCCTCTGTTGCCTCCCTGCCTCAGCAGATCACGTCAGTCCAGCAACACCTCAGGATATAGAGGTGGGAGCAGTTTTGGGAGCATTAACACTTCCAGCTGACATTTTCCCAGTGTTGTGGATTATTGGAAACTTCTGGCCAGCAGCCTTTTCCACATTTTGTATGCTCCTGATGCAATTTTTGTCAGGTTTTGCTTTAAGTATTCATGTATAAGAATGTGTGGGAATCTGACTGTACTCCACTATCTTAAGTCACAGGAAGTTCGAATTATTGCCATCATTTTTAAATCATTCACTGCCATGGGAAAATGACTAAAATAAATACCTCACAGCACTCAGTTCTATAATGGAAATGGTATTTCTTAAGAAAAGAAACTAAAATTAAAAAATTGCCAAAAGGATATTCGGTGTGTTTAATTGTTCTACTACCAGTATAGAAGAGTTCTTATTCAAATCTTCTTGATACAGCAAGTCTTATCAATTTCTTTAAAAATGCATTTATACTTGGAAGGTTATCACTTTAGGTCTATTTTTCCCTTGCGCTGACCACCGCAGAACATGACAGAAATAGCATAAAAATTATAAACCTGGAATACTAGTAAAACAATGAAATACATACAGAAATCCAACTGCTGTTCTTAGGAACCAAACATCTTAACAACTGAAACAATATGAAAACTTAGTGATTCTGAGTACAATGTATACTACAGCTTTATTTATGAGCTCTCAAGCTCAAATAATATTTTATGTTCATATGAGCAGACTTAAAACAAATGCCAGAAATATATATTGTGCTAGGAGTGAGTTGAAAATATTGAATGTGCAAGTCTTATTTTTTTCATGACATAAGTTCAAATAATTATCATTGAGATTCTCTTCTTGACTCTTTTTTAACAGATCTATTTTAAGAGGGTTTAATTTTTGAGGGTTTTCTCATTTGAAGTAGATATATGAATCTGAGCCCAGTATTTGGCTAGGGCTGCATTCATGTGTGCTGTGTTTCTCACTCATACAGGGCCTATGGAACATGCCCTCCAGGACACATTTTAGTCTGTACCTCCAAAGATGAAAGACTCCAGCTAAAGGGATGAAATTTGCCTCAAGCATTCAAAATGTGATATCCAAGTTCATTACTCGCACGCCATTCCAGTCAACTGGAGTCAAATCCACAGAGCCGAATCATCACCCTCGACCTTGTCTGCCATTTAGTAAATGACTTCCCAACCCACAGAAGGTTAATACAGAGCACATCTCCCCATACACAGGTTTGTCTTTATCTCTGAGAAGTCCAAGGCGGTGATAACCAGGGTAATATCTTGGTGGACATTGATAATTCTGCTGCTAAAACAGAACAAGTTGATTTTGTTTTCTTTCCTGTTTCATCCCCCCAGTTCTAAGTCTCCAATATAAGGTCCCAAACTACAGCCCTGGACCTGTGCTGCCTCAGAAGCTACCAGATTGTGCAATGTAGTATCACAGAATGTCATATTAGAGCCCTGGTACAGTAGCATCCAATAAGTAATCTGGCATGAAGAAAAGTTAACTGAATTAGCGGCCAATTGGGACACTTTGTGACCTACTCTTTAGGAACCAAGTCCTCTGAACTTTTCCAATCCGCTTTGCCCTCATACTTTAATAGGGACTGAATCCCCATTAACAATTGAGCAGCAACAATAAGTGCCATCAGGAAAAGGAAATTCAATTTTCGTGGGGGATGACAGCCTTACCTTTTCGCGCTTAATTGGCCGTATTGTCTCCAAAAGTTAATTGGTTACTTAGTCCAGGTAGTTAGTAAAATGTTTAGCTGCGTCAAAAAGCTCAGGCTCCCACTGTTAATGGGGCATGAAATGGAATGTTTGATACTGCAAATAAAATCAGTGATATTCAAGGATGTTATGGTAGGTAATGCGTTGAAACTGCCATTTAATGGGTCCTGGAAGATTAGGGTAGTGTCAGCCGGAACCGCCCGGTCTCTTTTCTGACATTGTTAGTTGCCTCTTCATTTACTTAACGGCTGTCTGCACTGATTACATAGGCATAAAACTCCCTACAAAAAAACAACAGAGACACGCTCTATTAGCAGTCCAATTAGAACTATTTGCATATTACAGTTCATTTCTGCTTAAGTGAATCCCTAATACAACTTTAGGAAAAAAAATTCTATTGTGTCATTTGAAAGAAAGAGAAAAGAAAAACCTTAAAGGTGATCTTTTTTTCTTTTCTTTTTCTCACTTGATTTTCTTTAATTCATTCTTCCTTTCTCTGCGATCTCTCTCCCTCAATCTCTCTCTGTCTGTCTCTCTCTCATTCTTGCTCAAATTTCACTATCTACTTTGAACAGAAAAATGTACAATAAAAATACCAATGTTGAAACAATTTTGTTGATGATGACAGTCATACTTGTGATAACTCAATCTTTCTATAAAAATCTAAGGTGATATCAAAACACTGTTATCGTTCCACTGAAGAGTGGGAATATGTATGATAGATGCTGTGGTTCTTTTTTGATTAGCCACTGCTTTGAATTTCCTAACAAAGCAGTCCACATCTACAACATTGTTCCTAGTGAAGACAAAGTCATTAGGCTTTGCACTATACCTATACAGTTATAAAGAGCAGAAAATGCAAGAGGCTAGTATCTGTGTTCCTCTAAAGATTGCAACTGTATTAATCTGGTCAGTATTCAATTACACCTTTTAGTAAATTGTTGTTGTTGTTGTTATGTGCCGTCGAGTCGCTTGTGACTCATAGC
>NW_006399954.1:3603346-3606372 GCF_000299155.1 Elephantulus edwardii
ATATATATATATATAACTTTGGTGGACTAGTGGTAAGAAGCTGCTGCGCTGAAATCCCAAAAGCACATAGTTTGAATCCACCAGATTCTATTGCAGGAGACAGATGAGCAATCTCCTACTATGCAATTAATTGCCTCTGAATACTCACTGAAGGATGAACTATATGTCAGTTTTGATTCAATGGTACACAACAACAAAAACAACAATATGTATATAGTTATATATATATATATATACAGCCTCTCATGGCCTGGTGGGTAAGAAGCTTTGTTCCTAACACAAAGGCTGGCAGTCGAATTCACAAGCTGCTCCTCCGGAGAAAGGTGGTCCAAATCCTCCCATGTGATTTACAATTACTGTATATACATATGTATGTGTGTGCATATACATTTATAATACTATTATAAGCAGAATAGTTTATAAAATATTGTTAATTTCAGCATAGCAATATTTTATGTGGATTATGTATACATTGTGTTTGTGCTTTGGAATATTGTTTTTAGACACTGTTGAGTCAGTTTTGAATCTCAACAATGCTATATACAGCAGAATGAAAATACTAACTGGTCTTCACTATCCTCACTATTGTTACTATGATTGAGGCAATTGTTGCAGTGTCAATTCACTTTGCCTTGGATCTTCCTTCCCTTTTTACTGCCTCTTTAAAACCCAGCTTAAATTCTGGCTCTTGTGGCCTAGTGGATAAGGAGTTACCCAATGAATGCAAAGGTCAGTGGTTTAAATCCCCCACAGAAGAAAGATGGACAATCTCTTCCCGGATAATTTACAGTCTCTGAAAATTCATTAGAGGATCAGTTATGAGTCAGTCCTGACACCACAGCATTTAACAACTATGTATCTCTTTCCAAAGAGTTCTGGAGATAGGGTGTGTTACCTATTGAAGCTGTTAATTGAGAGTTTAGCAGTTTTAACCCATCAGTTGTCCTGAGAAAGGGAAGTTGGCCCATCTCCTCCCATAAAGATTTACATCCTCAGAAACTGAGAGGACAGTCTCCATGAGTTGGATTGACTCAGTGGGTTTGGCTTTAGTTAGTGTATATCCTTTCCAGGGATTGATCCCTCCCTATAGCATCTTTGTTCACTATAATTGGTGGTTTTATTATTCTTGTTATTTTTAATTAGAATTAGAGTCAAAGTTTACAAAGTAAATTGACTTTTGCACATACACAGTTTGTTTTACATCAATTGCTAGAAAAGAGTTCTCGTGACCTAGTGGCAAGAACCTGCACTGCAATACTGAAGGCACACAACTGAGACCACTAGCCGCTCCTCAGGAGAAGGATGGGCAATCTCCTCCCTGCTATTTACTGCTTCTGAAAACCCACAAGAGGGTCAGCTATGGGTCAGTTCTGACTCTATGGTATGCAATGATAAACAACCACAACAATTACAATGCCCAAAATGTAATTACACTTTTCCTCACTATCTCCTTGTGATTCTCAATTCTATTATTTGATGAATTCATCATAGTGACAGGAAGCAACATCAGAATATAAAAATAAGATGGGTTTCTCTACAGAAAAAAAGGAGAGACAAATTTTAAGAAAGGATACAGGAAAAAGAATGACATTTACATTGGCTATCAAAAGACAAAATATTTAGGAATAAATACAATTAGAAATATAAAAATACAGTTTGCAACATTATTAAAGCAATAAAAAGAGACATCCATAAGTGGGAGACTATATCAGGCTCATGTATTGGAAGACTTGACATTGTTAATATGCCAATACTATAAAAAACAAACATAGGTGATGTTCAATTCCAACCCATAACTCATCAATATTCTTCAAAGAGATAGGAAAAAAGTAATCATCAACATTCGTGGATAAGAAAGAGAACTTGGATAAGCAGAGCATTATTGACTGAAGAAGAAACACAAAATAGGAGACCTTCAACTTTCAGATCTCAAGCCCAATTGTACACCTATAGTAATCAAAAGAGCTTGATGATGGTACAACACTGAGACCTCAGAGGTAATATCCAGCTACCTGTGAATGATCTTTGATAAAGAGATGAAATCTATTAAGTGGATGAAAGGTAGGCTCTCCAATAGATGGTGTTGGAGAAACTGGATCTCTATTTGCAGAAAATGGAAACAAGATTCACATCTAACACGATACATTAAAAACTAACTCCAGATACATTAAAGACTTAGGTGAAAAATCCAAGGCCATCAAAAAAAAGCTTGGAGCAAATCTAAGCCTGTTAACCTAAGATGTAAATAGACTCCAAGTATAATTGAAAATACACCGTAGTAGTGAACAAACAAGATAATAGTTGTTGTTGTTGCTGTTGTTGTTAGATGCTTTCAAGTCCACTAAGAATCTTAGTGACCCAATGAACAACACATCTGAGCCTTTCGGTATTTCGCTGTTCTCCCCATCTCCCTCATGTTACAGTCACAATGTCAATCATTCTTATGAGAGTCTTCCTCTCTTCTTTTGACCCTCTGACTTTCCCAGAATGATATATTTTTTCTAAGGATTATTCTCTTCTGATAACATGCCCAAAGAATGAGATACAAAGTTTCGCTATCCTTCCTAAGGATCATCCTAGTTTTGTTGATTCTGAGAGGGATTTGTTTGTTCTTTTGACAGTCTATGAATGTTCAGTACTCTTCTCCCACACTCCAGTTAAAAGGAATCAATTCATCTTGTATAATTCTTATTCATTACCCAATTTTTAGACACACAGGAAGCAATTGAAAAACGTTATTTGAATCAGGTACATCTTAATTATTAAATTTACATACTTGCTCTTTGATACTTTTGAGTTATCCTTTTTTATTCTTTTTCCCCCTCACTTTTTTAATTGAGATTTTAATGACAGTTTACAGACAACTTGGATTTCCATTCATTCATTATTGCACATTTTCTTCCCTAACTCCAACCCCCCATTCACTTTTCTCTTTGAAAAAGAAAAATCTTTCATTGTTGTACAATTCCCCACCTCGACCCCAGTCCACTTTACTATGCAGCTCTTATTCTGGACTGTTGCCATGC
>NW_006399954.1:3606472-3609509 GCF_000299155.1 Elephantulus edwardii
CCCATTCTTCTCAGAGTCAGCCATAGTTTGTTATGATCTACACAGTCAAATGCCTTTGCATAGTCAATGAAACACAGATAGACATTCCTCTGGTATTCCTTGTTTTCAGCCAAGATCCATCTAACATCAGCTACAATATCTCTAGTACCACGACACCTTCCAATTTAGTAAATTGAATATCAGTCCTCACAGGTGGAGGTGGTGACAGGGAAGATTAAAGCAGAACTAGATAACCTATTTTAACAAACATTTCTCTGGTTGACTGAAACTCACTCATGAAAATTACATCACTTGTTGCCTAGTAAATACAACATCAGATATAGCTTACTTAGATTGTTGGGGCTCCCTGGTGGCATGGTCTGTAAGGAGTTGCGAGGTTCACGCAAAGGTAGTGGTTCTCTGGCAGTTACAATCCACTAGCAGCTTCACCAGTGAAACATGGGCAATTTCCTCCTTTGTGAAAACCTGCTGGAGAGGCAGCCCTGAGTGGTTTCCAACTCAGTGGCAATGAATAAGTAATATGACATATATCATTAGTGATGGTAAGATGGAAACCAGAGCGCCTTTTATTCACATTGGAAAGGTGTGCTCACTTGCAAATACTGTGATAAATGCTGATGAACTAAAAGCAGCATGTACTATTAAGCTACTGCTTAAACCATGTACAGAGTAATTTAAGATAGCAAGAGTGGTTTGCAAGGAGTGTATTCAAGATGTCTCACAGATGTCCACATGGTTCTTAACACTCCTTGAATCTTGTGACCTGCATTGTGTTATAGGAAACTAAGACTGCAGGAGGAATTTGTAGGCGGCCAAGGAGACTGTCTATCAGAAAGAATGAAAGGACATACTAGTTATCTGTTGGGTCAGTTGATAGGTGAAGTAGGTCACTGAGGAGGCATGGACATGACAGAGAGACTTGGTCATGTGGAAGTGGTGAATTTCAAAGTCATCACTGTTCTTCATCCCCAATGATGGCTTTTTAACATATTTTGAAACTTTTTAAATTTTTTAAAAGTACTTCCTAATCCTCATAAGTAAATAAAGAAAAGTAATAAGGTACCACCTCACAAACATTAAAACTTTGGTGGAAGGGCAGAAGTAGTTAAATGTCTGAGAGGGTGAGGACCCTTTGGCTGGGTTATTGAGACAGAGCATTGCTTCGTCAGGCTGACCTAGACCACTTGGAATTTGGTCTTCTCATCCTGAACCCAGTGGCAGATTGGTCTTTTGATTAGTACTTCAGTTTTGATTGGTCCCAAACTGAGAAGAAGAAGGTATGTGATAGCTGGACGCATCACAGCCGTTTGTTTGGCACTGTTACCTGATAAGCCCAGAGGATACCTTTGATGTTCACATGTGTGTGCAAATATCGATAAATGTTTTAACAGGCCTTGCAGCCCACTTCCCCTTCATACCTGCAGACCTCATTTCTCAAGTTTAGATCTGCCACTAAATTAAGGATTTCAAGACTTGGCCTTTGACAAATAGGGAAAAAGGAAAGAGAAAGATGAAACACCCACCCCCTGCAAGTTGTTAAAGAAACAGGCAATTCCTACTGGTCCGTTCTCTTTGTCATGCCTGTTCAGTTACTTTAATTTTAACATGGACACAATTGTAAGAAAAAGCAGAGAGGAAAAAGGGCGACCACAAATTACAGCCACACCATCCCAAAACAGTGTAAACATACCAAACAAAAAGCCCATCAGAGGCAGAGGTAAAATTCTCTGTCTGTCATTTTCATTTCTTTTCACCACATGAGTGGCAATGCGGTGTGAAAATGTGTTGGCTCTGCTTGTGATCAGCATTGTTTCGATGCCCTGTTGGGTCCCCTGCGCCCTCGCTCCTGCTCCTATCCAGCTCTCATTAACACTACTACCAGATGAGCACCTCCAGTGTGCCGCGCCCCATCCCTCAGTGCAGGGGCGCTGACAGCGTGGCGAGCCGGTGCCAGCGATAGAGAGCCAGGCAGCGCAGACACACACACTTTTGCCCCTGAAAGCAGGCTTTGCACCCTGCCAGGAAAACAGCTCTCTGGAAAAGCACTGCCTGCTAGTAAAATGGACTAAATCAGTAAACAGTGATTAAGGCTCTGACTCCACTGACTGCTGTCGCCACCTCACACACTTGGCTTCTCCTTTCTCTACAAAAACCGAGAAAAAAGAGAGAGCAGGAGAGAGCAGCTAAAAAGAAAAGCCAAAACCAAACATCCTCCAAAATCAGAACAGCCAAAGTTGAGAATCAAGAAGAGTGAGGACGTAGGAAGAGAGGAAAATTTGAGTTTCTTGAAGGTGAGTCACTGCTTTCCAGAAATATAAAATGAATATTTGAGCATACTCATTTCCTTGACTCTTTTTTTTTTACTTGTGTTGAGAATTACTTTTCTAAATAAAACATCATGCACTGAATGTAAGCAGCAAGGTGGTTTTGTGTTTTTCTTTTTTTTATTAGTTCAACATCCACACCTTATTTGTCTGATACAGTAATAGACATCACATAATCTAAATTCCTCAAGTAGGTGGAATAAATCAAAAGAAGCATAAGTTTTGATGTGTACTGTTTAGTAGAAACATATCACTTTATCAGATTACTACCTTAAGTCACAAGAATAAATTCCAAGCACAAATATGTTGTTGTTGTTGTTGTTATGTGTCGTTGAGTCATATGCGATTCATAGTGACCCTATGTAAAACAGCCCTAAACCCTGCTCCATCCTGTGCCAATCTCACTGTCTCTGACACCCCCACCCCGATTACCCCAGTCACTGAGTCAATCCACTTTATAAAAGGTCTTCCTTTCCTGTACTGTCCCTTCACCCTCCCAAGCATGATGTCCCTCTCCAAGGACTGGTCCCTCCTTGCAACATGCCAAAAGTATGTCAGACAAAGCTTCAGAATCCTTGCCTCCAAGGAGCAGCCCGTTTTAACCCTCTCCAGGACAAACCTGCTCGTTCCCTTAGCAGTCCATGGTATTTTTCAGCATTACAGCTCAAAGGCATTAACTTTCCTTCTGTCATCCCTAGTCATTTTTCAGCTCT
>NW_006399954.1:3615842-3617136 GCF_000299155.1 Elephantulus edwardii
AAAAAAAAAGTAAATATTTCAAGATTTTGCTTTTTGCAAACTAGGATGTGTCATCTACACCATGCAGGTTGTTGATGAATCTTCCTCCAATTCTGATGTCACATTCTTCATATGTCAGTTTCTTGAATAATTTTTCTCTGCATACAGATGGAATGAATGATGAAGATTGAAGATATGGAGAAAGGATACGACCATGACACATACTTTTCTTTATTTTAAACCATGAAATGTTTTATTAGGACAACTGTTTTTTAGTCTATGTGTAGGTTTCACATGAGCACAACTAAGTGTTCTGAGATTCTTACTCCTCCCATGGTTATCCATAATGTGGTATCATCTACTCAAATGCCTTTACATAATCAATAAAACGTAAGTAACTGTCTTTCTGATATTCTTTGCTTTTAATCAGGATCCATCGACATCAGAAATGTTATCACTTTCTCCCATAAGGATTATTCTGAATCCATTCCCTGTCAGTGCTATTTTTAATTGTTTTGTTCCAGACATTTTTTAATTAATCTTCAGCAAGATTTTACTTGCATGTGATATTGTTCAATAATCTCCACACTGTTAAAACGGGAATTTATGTGAATCTCTTCGGGTTGGTTGTCCACTTAGCTGCCTTCTGAATTTCTTGTCATATATAAGTAAGCAAGTCCAAGGCTTCATCAAGTTCCTCAACATCTCAATTGTTTGTTTGGTGTTTTCTTTTTAATTCCTAGAGCCTTATTTTTTTGTAAATGACTTCAGTGCAGATTGCACTTGCTCCTTCAGCACAATTGGTTCTTAATCATGTACTGCTTTCTGAAATAGTTCAGTGCTGACCAATTATTTTTGGTACAGTCTGTGTCTTCCTTTCATCTTCATTTGATGTTTCCTGTATCATTCAAGATTCAGCCAATCATAATGAAAATTTGAGGTTTAAATTTGTTATTCGGTTTTCTCATCTTGAAAAATGTCAAGTATGTGTGCTTGTTTTGCTTTGTTATTTTTTTTACTTTTAGATTTCTAACCTTAGTTGTCTGCACATTTCAATAAAATCCTTTGCTTTGTGTTCTTGAACTGTCACTTGAAATCTTATGTGAAACCTATATTTGAACCAGGAGGCAGTCGTCAGAACAGAGGAAGGAGACACTGCATGGTTCAAATTCGTGAAGGGTGTGTACACCAGGGATGTATTCTATCTCCATACCTTTTCAATCTATATGAAAAACAGATCATCTGGGAGGCTGGGCTGTATGAGGAGCAATATGACATCATGACTGAAGGAAGATTCATCAACAATCTGTGTCAT
>NW_006399954.1:3619303-3620196 GCF_000299155.1 Elephantulus edwardii
AAAGACTTCAGTCTGTAGACTATGATGTGCCTGATCCAGACCATAGTCTTTCCAATTGCTTACTATGCATCACATAGCTGGCCAATAACTAAGGATAATAGAGAATTGATGCCTTTGAGCTGTGGTACTCAACTGCTAGGAGAACAAACAGGTTCAACCTGGATAAGATGAAACCTGGCTGCTCCTTAGAGGTAAGACTTCTGAAGCTTTATCTACATACTTTGTATATGTTACAAAGAGGGACTGGTCTTTGCAGAGGGGCATCATGCTTGGGAGGGTGGAGAAACAACAGAGGAGAGGAAGATCCTCGATGAGATAGATTGATTCAGTCACTGAGACAATGGGGGTAGGTGTGTCAGAGACAAAAAGTTTGCACAGGATAGAGCAGTGTTTAGGGATCTTGTACACAAGGTCACTATGAGTTGCAGGTGACTCAATGACAAATAACAACAACAACAATAATTATTTCAAGTGTAACTGTCCAAACCTACTTCTTATAGCTTCTTGTAGCTTCTATAGCTTCTTGTAGCTTCACTGAAACCTGTCCACTTTGGGTGACTCTACTCATGCTTGAAATACAGGTGGCATAGCTTTCAGTATCATAGCAACATGCAAGAGATTGCAAACAAACAGATAAGTGGTGGTAGATGATTGGAACCTCCTAAAAATTTCTTGAGGATGACTTATCAACAAAGCGTGTCATGTTGATAAGACACTTCACATGTTGAAAGTGAACAGACTTTGAACTCTTGCTACAGAGGTTCAAAGACTATAGTCTTCAGCATGGCTTACTTCATAATACCAAGAAAACAAAAATCTTTGCGACCAGACTAATAAGAAATGCCAAAATAGCTTCTTGAAGAAATAGAAATTGTCAATAATTTCATCTTGTT
>NW_006399954.1:3620699-3641369 GCF_000299155.1 Elephantulus edwardii
TGGTCATTGTCCAACTCTCTGATGCATAACAAGTGATTGCGAAGACCAAAGCCTGTATCAGACTCACCTTGGTCTCCAGAGAGACACCATTGCTCTTCAGTACTTTGGAGAGGTCCCTACTTCAACAAGTAGGAAATAAAAATATGTACTGCACTGGGAAAACCTCCTGGAAAAAAATAATGTCAGTTTAAATACTAAGATGCATCTGATATTAATCATAATCTTATAAATTATGTGCAATGTAGCTGAAAGCTAGACAGTGAATAAGGATGACAGAACAAACAGTGCCTTTGAGTTGTGTTATTGGAGAAGAGTGCTGAAAACTCCATTGATTGTTAAAAGAACAAACAAATGCACCTTGGAAAAGATGTAGATAGGAAATTCTTTGGAGAGAAGGAGAATGAAACTTCATCTCATATACTTTGGGTATGCTGGGAGTAAGGAGGGATCAGTCCTCGGAAAAGTACACAAGGCTTGGAAAGGTGGAAGGTCAGTGGTGGAGAGGAAGACTCTCAATGAGATGGATTGACAAAATTATTTTAACTGTGGTCTCAATTATTCTAATTATACAACCATTATGGAAAGCAGTTTGATAGCACATGATACAGCAGGGTTCCAGTGTTCGTAGGGTCCATTATTCATAGATCAATTGTTCATATGGTCTCTATATTTTGTAGTCAACTGGATGGCAGTCAATAGCAATAATTACTTAGATGCACCACGAACTTTTCCAGTCTAATGATAAGACATTGTACTGCAAACCTAAAACATGTGATTCAAATTGATCAGCTACTCCATGGAAGAATAATAGGCGCTCTCCTCCTGTGTAATTTACTACCTCTGAAAATCTGCTGGAGGGCCAGCTGTGGATCAGTTCCAATTTGAGTGCACAATATAACAAGAAGAACAATAACCTACACTAAAAGACTTCTAAAAAATAAAAGTAAAAATAGAAGCTACAGACTAAGAATATATATAGCACTGATGTAGCTTACAAATAATTCATATCTAAAATTTATAGAACACTGCTACAACTTAACAAGAAAAAAGACAAATAACTCAATTACCGCATGAGAGTGACTTAAACAATACACCTTTTTATAGACGACTTTTAGATGGTCAATAAACACATGAAGAAAAGTTAAAGATCATTAGCTACTGTTGTAAGATGATATTAAGTCAACTATGACTCAGAGCTTTAAACAACAGATTGAAAGTTTGCCCTTTCTTCACCATCTTCACCATGTTCGAGCCTACTGTTGCAGTCACTGTGTAAATCTATCTCATTAAGGGTCTTCCTCTCCTGTGCTGACCCTCCACTTCGTCTAATAGTATGTATTTTTTTTTCCCAAGACGTATCTCTCCTGACAACATACCCAAGATATATGAGATGAAGTTTCACCATCCCCACTTCCAAGGAGTACATTAGTAGTGATTCCTTCATGACAGATTTGCTTGTTCTTTTAGCAATATCTGGGACACAGCAATGTTCTTAGCCAATACCATAGTTCAAAAGACAATATGTCATTATTTTTCTGATTTGTGTCTTATGTTTTTGTTGTTTGGATGAACACATCATTTAATCTAGCAATTCTAGTACTAGACAATATCGCAAAGCATTGTATGCACAACCATGCTTATTGAAATCTTGTTTATACAACGAAAGGGATTAAAACACCCCAAGTGAAGAAATAGTTAAATAAATTATGGCACATTAACACAATCAATTATTATGCAACATTAAAGAAAAAGAAATAATTTGAGAACAAGAACGAATATAAAGAAAAATATGCTGTGTTATAGAAATCAATCCCAAAGGGACAATAATTGTGTAAGACCATTATTATAAAAAGGTAATGAAAGATCATTCTTAGATATTATCCAGAAAGGTGGTGAAGGGATGATGTTGTTGCTATGTGCCATTGAGTCTCTTGGGAATAATAGTGACCCTATGTACAACAGCCCTAAACTCTACTCTATCCTGTGCCAATCGCACTGTCTCTGACACATCTACCCCAAATACCCCAGTCACTGAATCAATCCACTTCCTAGAGGGTTTTCCTCCCCTGCATTGTCCCTCCACCCTCTGAAGCATGATATACTTCTCCAAGTACTGGTCCCTCCTTTCAACATGTTCAAAGTATGTCAGATGAAGCTTCAGAATTTTTGCCTCCAAGGAGCAGTCTGGTTTAACCCTCTCAAGGATGAATCTGTTTCTTTTCTTAGCAGTCCGTGGTATATTCAACACTATTCTCCAACACTACTGCTTAAAAGCATCAATTCTCTTTCTATCCTCCCTAGTCACTGTCCAGCTCTCTGATGCATAGCAAGTAATTTCAAACACCTGTATCAGGAGCACCTTAGTCTCCAGAGTGACACCATTGCTCTTCAGTACTTTGGAGTGGTCCCTAATAGTAGACTTTCCCATCACAATATGCCTTTTAATTTCCTGGATACTGGTGCCAAGAGTGCTGTGTGTGGAGCCAAGCAAACTATAGCTGTGAACAATCTCAATCTCTTCACTATTCATCCTGAAGCTACCAATTGGCCCAGTGGTGAGAATCTTTGTCTTCTTGATACTGAGCCTCAATCCATATTGAAGGCAGGAGTCTTTGGCTTTCTGTAGCAAGGGTTTCTGGTCCTCCTCAGTTTCAGCAAACAGGGTTGAAGGGTGAAGGGATAGCAGAGGAAGCATTACTAAATAAAGAATAGACACTTATTAAGTTGGATGAAAGAAGAGGGAATGAAATTAATATAATAAAACAAAATGTGTGGTAATGATTTGTTGAGATTAACATAAAAATATGAATGAATATGATTTGTAAATGTTGCCCAAATTATAAAATAATACATGATAAAAATAAATAAGAGAAGAGAAGAAAATAATAGTAAGACAAGGAAGAAGCTGAGAAGAACTAGACATAAAGGGGAAACAATAAACAAGTTTCTGATTCTTTTACCCTTTATAAACCTTATCTTATTGAAGAGTAATTATACATTACAATAAGAACTTTTCAGCTGAAAAGTACTTGCTTTCTCTATCATTGCCCCAGCCTTATCACAGAGTTTATAACAGGTAAAAAAAAGAAATAAATTAAAAAAAAATTGTTCACTGAGCAGGCGAGCCATCCGCTTCCTAAGTAACTCTACGAATTTTGATAAATGTCAATCAATAGTTGTAGAGGGGCTTCAGGCCTTTTGTCCACAGGGTTACTATGAGACGTGTTCAACTTGAAGACAATCAACAACAACAACAAACAAATAAATAAGTGAATTAATGAATGAGAAAACTCTTAGTTTCTATTACTGAATGCTGCAGACATTGTAACAGTTTTACAGATAAGTTATATACATATATCATAAAATGTACTTATTTTAATTGTAAAATAGGCACATCAGCTGGCAAAATCCATATTAGAACATTTCCCATCTGAAGTCACTCCCTGTTTCTACTTAACACTCAGAGAAAACCACTGCTCTACTTTCTTGTCTCCACAGGTTTGTTTGCTCGGTATTTCGTTTAGATGGAACTATATTTTCGGTCTGATTTCTGCAGTTAGAGCAATGTATTAAGATACACTCACATTGTTGAATTTATGAGCATTCATTTTTTTTTCTTTATCCATTCCTCAATTAATAGATTTTTAGGTTGTTACAGGTTTAGGAATATTAAGAATAATTCTGCTATACTGGTCTCCTTGGATTTAAAAAAAAAAAAAGGAAAGAAAAGCAAAGCAATTCATTGATACAATTAATGCATACCGCTATTGGATTATCCAAATCTCAACTTCCACAAACTTGAGACCAGAAGTACTAGATGGTGCCCAGTTACCAACACTGACCACTTTCAAAGAGATTGCTGTATATCTTGGGGGAAATTTAAAACCAAAGTAAAAAATATTAAAAATACCAGCTTACTGATCTGATAAAAACTGGTAGAACTCTTGAGATTATGACTTTAAAAATTTTTTTTGTTTGTTTTAAACTGGTTTACTTACAAAGTTAGTATAAATTGTTTAATTATCCTTTGGAGCTGGAAGAAAGCTCACCTCTGTGGTTCAAATTTCAGCCAAACAATAGAGAGATCTATAACATGATAATGATACTAGGGAGTCATTCATTCCTTAGAATAACTAACTGTAAAGGCGAAAGGGGCCACATTTGCTGGAAGATAAAACCCTGAAGACAGAAAGAATAGAATATCATTGATTTTTAGTCATATGTTAAATCCTGAAAGAATTGAAGGTCCCTCAGTTACTTTTAATAGCAATGGTTCTGTATACTCCTTCTATCTTCTTTTAATGTTTGTTGTGCCTTCTACTACTTTGCCTATACAATCTATCAATATTGCAACTCAAGGCTTAAATTTTCACTTCAGTTTTTTCTTTTAAATTCTGTGTTCATCCTAATACTTTGTCTTCTCCCTTTGAAAATCATTCCCCCACCCCCGCTCTTTTATCTCATTATTTCTTTCATTTGACTTAGCAACTCTGTCTTCAAGAACAAACTCCAATAGTCACTTCTGATATCCATTTTAGTTTCTTTCTCTCTCTTTTTCTTTCTTTCCCTCTCTCTCTCTCTCTCTCTCTCTTTCTTTCTTTCTTTCATCAACAGTATAAATTCATTGCTGTTGTGTTGGAACACTTGACTCAACATAGCTGAACCTCCAGAGGGTTTTTAGGAGGAGGTAAATCATCTAGGAGGAGTTTGCCTGCCTTTCTCCTAAGGTGTAGTTAATAGATTCAATTACCATGAAGATTTAAATCAACAAAGAGTCAACACTTTAGGGTTAACAATATAACTCCCTACTGACTAGGCCATTGTATTCCCTCTTTCCTGGAGCACTGTTGTTAGCTGCAGCCATTGTCCTTGAGTAGATGATGGCTCATAACAATCCTGTAAAAGATGCTTCTAAGCCTTGTCCTATCCTGTATCATCCTCATCATTTCTGATATACTCAAGCCCATTGTTACAGTCATTGTGTTGCTGCATCTTGTTGAGAGTCTTCATTCCTTCACTGACTCTGCCTTTCAAAGCATTGAAGTCCTTATCCAAAAACTTGTCCTTCCTAATCACATGCCTAACATGTTGTTGTTTTGCTGTTAGATACCTTCAAGTTGACATAACTCATAGTAATCCCATTAACAGTTGTTATGTGCCATAAATTGCCTATAGCAACTCTTAGGGACTTTATAAATAATAGTTCTGAATCCTACCCTATCTTGAGCCAGTCTCACTGTCTCTGATACATCTACTCACACTACCTCAGTTACTGTTTCAATCCATTCTATCTAGGATATTCCTCTCCTCCTGCACTGTCCCTCCACTCTTCCAAGTGTAATGTCCTTCTCCAAGGACTAGCCCCAGATGGAAACATGCCCAAATGTATGAAGAGAAGCTTCAAAATCATTGCCTCCAAGAAGCAGCTTGGTTCCACCTTCATCAGCACAGACTTGTTTTGTCTCTTGGTCTATGGTATGTTCAATATGCATTTGCAACACCACAACTCGAAGGTATTGATTCTTCCTCTATCATCCTAGATAAATATGATTCAGAATATTCTAATAGGTAAAATTATCAGAAACAAACAGAATAAGAACTTCTGAGTGTGGATTTCTTCTCTTAAAAACAAAACAAACTCCAATTAAGTAAACAGTGTTGAACTCCATAAATAAGGAATCTAGGAGGTTTATAATAAAACCTTGTTATATATCAAGCTACTAACCAAGAGGCTAATAGTTCAAATTCACCAACCACTCAGCAGGAAAAAAGATGAGAATTTTTGTCTCTCATAAAGATTTGCAATCACAGAAACCTAGTTGAAGTTTTCAATGACTGAACCTATGAAGAACCGACTTAAGAACAGTACTGTTTTTAAAAGAGGGCATACAGTCACTGACAAGATGACTGTGAGTCAGAAGTGTCAGTACACTTTGGATAGAGGACCTCTAAGAAGCTACACCACCATACCAAACCTTTATAAGAAGGAACTGCAGCTGTAGGTTGCCAAACATGAGCTGTAATTCTGAGGCTGGTTCAGAGAAAAATGGTTCACAGTAAAGAAAGAAAAATTAAAGAAGTAGAACTTTTTTTAAAAAAAAAAGTAGAAGTTTTTAATCAAAAGAGAGAAAAGAGAAAAGTTAAAGAAATTAAGACTGCAAAAATTTAAGGTCTTCATACATGCAGATAATAGTCCTCAAGGAAATTATTCAGTGTCCACATATAGCCATTTCCCAAGTATTAGAACTTTGAACAGAAGCTCAGTTGTTATTGGAAGAGCTGTCAGAATATCTTCTTTTTTTGGCCCCCACAACAATGCTAAATTGGTTCACTTTTAATGGTCAACATTTACTGTTAAACCAAAAAAGGAGGAAATCTGAGTTGAAAAAATAAGATTCAGAATAAAGCCTAAAAATATACTTTTGAAAAACAAGACACAGAGAACTCTGTGGAAACCATTTCTAACTGATGTGTATGAGTTACCATGAGTGGGGATTGTTCAGATGACGATGGCTACTTGTTATTCCAAGTTCCTTGTAATGGCATGTAATGACATCTGTTTGAGTCATAGCTCTCGTTTCTTTAGGGTATACTCCCAGTGGTGGAATTGCTGAGTCAAATGGTACTTCTATTTCCAAATTTTTGAGAAAGCGTCTGCTTTCCTGGCCTCTGAGTGGAATTGAACCACCAGCATTTGGGCTCGTAATTGAGCACTTACCCATAACTTACCCATAACTACCCACAGATTCTGACCAATCACTAATATCTCCATTTTCATCATGAAGAAACTGAACTCTAGAAAGATGTTGAACTAGTTTACTAACCCGCTCCCTCTAGGGAGTTTGACTGCCATTATTTAATTGCTTCCCTTTTAATAATAAGCATATTAAAGAAATTCCGTAAATGCAGACAAATCACTAAAGCACTGCAAGTTTTATTATTTCTAAGTCTAAATTGTATTTGAGTCTGGTTAGAGTATCAATAATTCCAGAACAGCTTTGAGGTTGTAATTCTAGGATATATGAGATGGCAATCACAATACCAAGTCGCTATGTGAGCATGCACACGGAGGAACAGTTAACATTAGTTTCAGAGCCCTGAGAAATATGAAGGCTTTTCTGGGTATAGGGAGGATTCCTTTCCAAGGACAGGCCACCTAACATAAAGGAGACGGGCATTCCGAGTGGATTGCAACTTCTGTGCTGGGAGAGAGTAGGTTAAATCTGATTCCTTATAGAGTTTCCTGCTGAATATCAATGTTGTCAGCCTAGTGAGGTGTGGTCTCCATCTTACATTGCCCAGGAACACCAGGTGCGGAACCACACTTACCTTTGCTGACCCTCCCCTGATCCAGACCTTGTGCAAAGGGTAGAAGATAATGATGGGAAATAATCTTCCCCTTGCCAAGGAGAGAAAATGACTGCCTAAGAGACTGAATGGTTGAGAATTTAGACTCTGTGTAACCCATGCAGCTAGAACATGTTTCACTAAAGCAAGAGATAGATGAAACCCACTTGAGATGGGGCTCTGACTCTTCGTTTTCTACTCAGATTTCACTTATAAATCACAAATTCATACACAGAATGAAAATATTGAAGATAGCAACCACAAAGCATCAAACACCAAGAGAAACACACTTCTGAGTGTGAGTCGAGCTCTAGTTATATATATATACTGTGTGTTAGGATGAGGATTGAACTATATAGGGAAATAGAGAGTTCATAGCAATTTTCTAGGGAATTTAAGATTTTTTTCTATTTAAATAAACATAAGTTGTCTCATGGGTTTTATTCTGAAACATTTCTCCTTTGTAAACTATGTTTTCCAAACTAATCAAATTCATTCATGTTCTCCTTCCTAGTAGTACTTAGTAACCAAGTTATGATCACTATGCTTTCTTCTGGAAGCTCTGGTGGCCTAGTGGTAAGAAGTTGTGCTGCAATCCTTAAGACACTTGGTTTGAATCGACCAGCTACTCTTTAAGAGGATGGACAATTCTCCTCCCATGCGATTAACTGCCTCTAAAAACCTGTTGACCCGGGGGGTCAGCTACAGATCGGTTCTAACAACATGCAAACAACAACATGCTTTCTTCTAAATATAAAGATGATTGTTTTTATGTATTGGAGAATTGGAATCGACCCATAGCTGACCTGCTAGAGGGTTTTCAGAGGTAATTAATTGCACAAGAAGATTGCCCATCTTTCTCATGTTGAACAGCTGGTGGATTTGAACCACGTATCTTTGAGTTGTCAGAGCAACTCCTTACCATTACGCCACCAAAGCTCCCTAACAAAAATGGTGCCGCTATCTTTTCCTACAGTGCAGTAACAGTTAGGTGGTAGAATACTGTCCTTCCATGCAGTAAAATTGGATTTGATTCTGGGCCATTCATCTCATGAGCAACCATTATCCGTGGAGTCTTTGGTGTTTGCAGTGTTTGGTGCTATAATGCTGTACAGGTTTCAGTTGAGCATAAAGACTTAGGTAAACTAGGGGAAAAGGCCTAGAGACCCACTTCTGAAAATAAGATACTACCTAGAGGCAAAGCAGACTATAATAATGAGATCAACAAAAGTTAGGGGTGCTTAGTCAAGATGGTGGCGGAGGCAGAGACAACGTGGTGAGCTGCGGGAGCAGCGGACCACTTGGAACAGGGCCACTATGCCCTTCTACAGACTTCTGTTTATTGATAATTGAACAGTTAAACAGTTGATGACTGGTCTTCAGTGAGGATTGAGGCTCAACAACAGGAATTCAAGGATTCCCAAGGAAGAATGGGTGAGTGCCACAGCTCCCAACACCCTCCCTCAGAGCCCAAACTGTGCTGCACCGCAGCTGCAGCTCCATGAAGCTCCCACACCCCGAACCTATGGAATCCCTCACCCAGGATGGAGAGTGGGCACCGGGCCTCCCCAGGACTGGTGCGGCAGAGCCGCCACACTGCAGCAAAGTGGACTGGTTCTGGGGAGAATTCTTGGAGCCAAGATGGCAGCAGCAGGAGAAGCAGGCAGCCACTGGCCTCCTGCGGGCGAGATAAAGTGCAACCACCAGCTGCCCATGTGGAAGATGACTCACGGGAGATGGCTTGCGCCCGCTGGCCACCCAAGTGGAAGATGGCACTTACCCGGCAGCTACCCGGGCAGGGGGACGGTGCGCACCCGCCAGCCGCCCACATGTGAAATGGCCCTTGCCTGCCAGCCGCCTGCACTGGAGGATGGTGTGCATTGCCTGCTGCCCACCCACGAGATGACGCACGCTTCTCAGCCACCCCTGTGGGAGATGACACTCAGGAGATGGCTCGCGCCTGCCAGCCACCAGTGCGAAAGATGGCACGCACCCGGCGGCCTCCTGTGCAAGGAGATAGCATGTGCCCGCCACCTGCTTGCCACGGGCGCTGGGGATGGTGCACAACAGCCGGCTGCCTGTGCAAGAGATGACGCGTGCCCACCAAGAGATGGCACGGCGCCCATTGAGAGATGATGCGTGCCCGCTGGTCGCCTGCAAGCGAGATGATGTGTGCATGCTGGCTGCCCGGGCTGGGAGATGGCACGCACCCACCCCCACTGGCTGCCCACGCATGAGATGAAGCCCGCCCACTGGCTGCCTGCGTGAGAGATGATGGGCGCCCACTGGCCGCCTGAGCACGAGATGACACGTGCCCTCCGGCCACCCATGTGGGAGATGACGCCAGGGAGATGGGAGCGCCCACCAGTTGCCCACGCTGGGGGGACATGTGCCCCGCGATCTACAGGTTTGTGTTTCCTTGGAAAACCAGAGATGATCACCTATACAATGGATTGTTGAAAATCACTGTGAGTTGTCTACTTGATGACACTTAAAAGTGGCAGTATGTCCAAGAGGACTGACATCCTAAATGCACCACATATTTTGATCTGTTGAATGCTTCTGTCAAAAGCTGTTTAGACCTGGGGGAGCCTGTTCACAATTCTCAGGTTCCCTTTGCCATTTATAAAGGGGGAGGGCAGTGACAAAAACTTCAAATTATAGTATGACCACTTGTGTGTGTGGGGGGAGTGGTGGTGCTGGAATTGGAGACACTGTCCCTGGCCAACAGTCCTCGGTCAGGTGGGGGGACCAGATTGGGGTGGAAGCAATTAGATGGGGAGTGTACCAGCCAGCCCATTGGGGGTGTTGCCCTGCTTGGGACAGGCTGTCTTCAGCCCTCTGCCCAGGGCAGGCTGTCTTTGGCCCTCAGCTCGGGGCGAGCCGTCACAGCCCTCTGCCTGGGGTGGGCTGTCTTCAGCCCTTGGCTTGGGGCAAGCCGTCATGGCCCTCAGGGTGAGCTCCTCAGTCCCCAGATGTTGCCATCTGACCCCTGGGTAGGAAAAAAAATGCCTAGGGTACCCAGAGAATTTTATCTAGGCTACTTTCTGCCACCCTTTCCCCAGTAAACCTGAAAGCAACAACCCCAAAACCCCTCTATTTGTAACTCACAAGTTTGTTCTCTCTAGGTTTGCTCCCTTTCCTATAGGTAACCTTAACACTGAGTTTTACTTCAGACCTGACCCTGAACCCAGTGCCAGTGACAAAAAGGAAATACAACTGCCAGCTAAAGAAGCAAAGGAGGATGGAGGCTCTGGGTTCAACCAACCATCCCCACTGGACCCACCTGGGAAAACAGTTTGCAGTCCAGAGGGGAGCAAATGACAGGAAAATATCTTCTAACAGAACAAGAAGGCAAGCATCCTTAACCCAAGATCACCAGTAATGTGATAAAGTTTCCTCCTTTTCCCCCTTCACATCAATGCCCCTGTTCGGCAGGAAGAAGCCAGAGAGTCGACATCCAGTTCCCAAATCAATAAGACAGTTGATTTAATTACCATTGGAAAATGCTTGTCATTTTCCTGTAGCATCTGGTCCCCACTGGATCCTTTTCATTTCCTTCACCTGCTCCCCCCACCAACCAATTTCTGCAGCTCTGCAACTGCATCCCTGCCCATCCTCACCCTTCTGCCCCCAACCCTCACCTCCTTGTACCCCCAATATGTTTTTCCCAATAAAAAAACTTCTTAGTCACTCTTATAGTCTGAAAGGGTGTATAGCAATTAAACTTCGAAAATATGTTAAGAAAAAAAAGTTAGGGGTGACTGAGCACCTAACAACTACTACTGAAAAAAAAAGTGTGCACGTGTACTAAAATACATACACCTATTTCTTTTTAATAGTTTTTTTAAATTTCTTTTCAGTGTATCAATTCTGAATTTAATTCCCAAAAACAGTATTTATGGGAAGTGACATCTTCATTATCCCTATACTAATAGACAAAGTTAATATACAGGCATTATATTTATAGTTGTTGCTGTTGTTTGATGCTGTCGAGTTGTAGATGACTCATAGCGACCCTATGAGCGAACAGCCTGAGCACTGTTCCTACATAGAGTTTCCGGAGGCAAGCCATTTCGGAAGTGGATGCCGCTCCTGCTTCCAGGCTATATTTATAGTAAATTGGTAAATAAGCTAAATCTCTCATAAAGTGATCATATAATGGAGAACTGCTGGAAGGTCAACTATGTTTCATTTCCAACTTGACAACAGCAAGCATTGTGAATCAAAGTTATCACAGTAGGAACTGGTTAATAACTGATTGGTTAATGAAGCCTTGTCCTGGTGGCATTCTTTTCCCACAAGGACTCCCAGCCTTAGACATCAGAGGGAGGCTCACCAGGGGTCAGAACCAGTTCAGTGGCAGTGGGCTTGTTGATTGGGTAAGTGTAAATGAAATAAAACATCGGATTTTTCCCCCTAGAAGTATTTCTCCTATGGTCAAAGATAGAATGCCCTTGTGGGGAAGAGAAAGGCAGTTGCACATCTTCAAAAGCATAAGGTACGAAGTATGAGACAAGCAAAAAAGAATGTCTGAGCCCAGTATGGACTCTAGATTACAGGCAGTGAAGGTATAATCCAAGGACATTTTAAGCTTGGAGATGAGGGAGCAAATAAAAATGGAAGTGGAAGCCCTTGCTATTGCTACTTTCCAATTTGTTTAGCATCTACTTCATCCCTACTCATAAATTATTCCAATGCACAGTATGTCATTTGGTCAGACAGTTACTTGATGGACACAGTCAGTGCTGCCTGTACACAAATGAATCAGTAGCAATGGAAGAAAGTGACCACTTTTTCCGCCTCTAGGTGCACTTCTTGCTAATAAGATGTAACTCATATGAGAAAGCATTGGTGGAAGAGAACGTTATGGCTATGGTGTGACCCCAAAACAGAACAGCATTTTGAAACTCTAAAGTAGTGAGTCTTAGAGCAAAATGCAAATCCAACACATGTGTATACCCACATTATTCACCTACTATTTTCATCATTGATTAACCAGCCACATGACCTTTTCAGTAAGAGAAATAATTGGCCGTTTTAACAAACAAAAAATTGATCCCATTACTCAGGATAGAATTTTCCACCTTTTTCAAAAGAGATGCTTATTAAAGAGGTCAGTTCATTTTTTTTTTCAGGGTCATGCATATGTAACTAAGCATGGCTATTATGTGCCATCTAGGAGAATGGACGGGTGAACCATAAATACAAACATTCAGACACAGTCAGGTCTGTTCGCCAATTATAGTAATGCTGATGACATATCTAGTTTAATGCACATGGCATTAAAGTAGTCCCCCCTTTTCTAGGAAAATCTAATTACACCAAACCCAAGCACTCAATCAAACCTGTTATTCTGTGGCTAAACAGTCTGGTGTTAATGCAATTTGAGGAGATCCAGGCCGTGACTGGAAACGTCATGTATTAACAATATCTAATGAGGGCTCCCGTAGGTAAATGAATATGCTAACAAGCAAGATCACTGCTAAATCTAATATCTTTAAGCTGTTTAATTCCAAACAGTCCCTTAATAAATCAATTGACCGGGAGAGCTGATGCCCCTATCAATTATTCAGGAGGACAAATAAATATTTCAGATGTTTTGATAGGAAGGCTAGTGCTGGTCTTACAGAAAGCTTTGAATTTCATTAGCCTCTTGCTAAAAGTTTTATAATGAGCAGAACACAGGTGGCATTCTCTCTGCAGAAATAGGAATGGGAGAAATAAGAGACTGGAGATCAAGACTTCCTTCATCTCCCCATTATTCCATTACCAGTACTCTCCTTTTGTAATGTGAAAATTGGAGTCAAGTCCCCCCAAAGAATTATCACTCTCTGCAATCACAAAGGAAATTAAAATAATCAAAAGTATGTCATATTGCAAGAATCTTAATTGTAATTCCTATTGGAAATGCAATTATCAGATACCAATAAGACAGATATAATTTATGCAGTGTCACATCCAAATAGCTCCTCACCAAATATTTAATATTATTAATTCTATTTTCCAGAAGAAAAAACTTAGTTCCCCAACTCATTTATGTAGTGCTCACTAGGTCACCTGTATTTGAAAGTCGGCATTATATTTCTTCTTTAGAGATAATTACACATATTGAAAGCATACATTTTTGTTTAACAGGATATCTGTCTAATGAGTTATCTACATTCAAGATTCTGATCCTCTTCACCAAAAGAAAAGGGAGTGGAAAGCATTAAAGAGAGACATTTGTGTGTGTGTGTGTGAGAGAGAGCGCATGTGTGTGAATGTTTGCATGGATTTAAAATGGAATTGCCTGAAAGAAAGACTAGAAACAATAATAAATGAAGCCAGGTTACCTGACTCTGACTTATTGGTCAGGAAGAGAGTCACTTTATTGCTCCTCATTTTGTACAGTAGAGATATATAAAATAAGACACTAAAAAAAGCTTGAAAACCTCTAGTTCCTTGAATAAACATTTACATATTATCCATGAATGGAGAGTATCTTTTTTCTTAAGCCCTGGAATTTATCAAGCTTTATCAAATTTCACAATAACAGGCTATGAAACTAAACAGCATGTCATCTCTTAACACATTTTATATTTTACAAGTGCAAAAAATCCCTGAAAAAAATACTGTAGGCATCATTTTTACAAGGAGCACCATAAAAGAAAGAAAAGGATTTAGATTATAAGCAAAATAATACTCAATTGTCAGAAGATTGGAATATATAAACAATTGATGACTATTTTTCTAAATAGAAAGAGTCTTGTAAAAATCACTGAATGAGGATATTCTATGAAGGCGATTTTACTTTACAAAATACTCAATGAGCTATGAAAGAGACATCTCAACTGCACAAAATCATAATTTCAGTGTTAGGTTTGTTCATTTTCAGCTTCATGAATCAATAGAATAAATGTCTTTTCTGATTTTCTAAGTAAAATCTAGTCATGCTTAAAATCATATTTTGGGACTTTACTCATCAGAAATCTCTTTTCAGGGAGCCATTTAATTAAGTATTTGTTTGCTTGAAATTCTGAACCCTGCAAAATTCATGACGAATTTTAAAAAGATGGCAGAATTAACATGTGAGGTTTCTGTCTCCACCTTCCCCCAAAATACACACGTTACAGAAAACATTTCTTCAAAAATATCTCCATTTGAAAACAAGAATAGGAATCAATATTGTCACAGAAGCGGAAATTAAATACCTTTTATTTTTCAAAGAAAAGATGGACGTGGAATTGTACTAAAGGAGCAGACCAATGTTAGACGTTTCTCGAGAAGGACTACTGTGAGAGACACTCATCTTGCAAGGTGTTGCAAAGAATGATAATATGGAAGACACTGAATGGTGTGACTTTAGTTAGCATTTTAAATGGATGTAGGACGTCAAACTCTCTCTAACTTCTGGTCTTTCTGAAGGCCCCACGATACACAGAATGGCAATATGCAGGCTAACGTGGATAGTTCTGTATTCAAAAGACACATCCAGGTTTCTTCTCCACTAGATCATCCATCCTGATGTCTTCACCACCACTGAAGAAAAGTCGATGTAATTAGGCACTTAATTCGGTCAGACAACTAAAAATGTATTAGCAAAAGTGAGAAACACAAGAATGACATCAAACTCCATATAGTATACTTCAGGGAACAAAGAGATAATGTAACACGTAGACAAAAGCACAGTTGAAATCCCAGGAAAGTCCATTATCAATCAGTCAAAGATTTGTAAAGTTCTGACATTAAAAGAATAACACTATTCTTAGGAATTATAATAACAATAATTAGAACATTGTAATTCATAAGCAAAGCGCAGACTAAATAAAATTGAAACACATATTTAGTCGTTTAAAATGGAGCCAAGTAACTCATGGCAGAACACAAAAAATCTCATGGAAAAATTGGGAAATAGTGATGGTTTAACATTAACTGGACAACCCATAGAAGGATCACAATGGTTTAACATCATATAAGATATGTTTAACATCATTCACTAAATATGCATGCAAAATTGTCAAAACAGCAAATGCTTTGTTTACTGCATATTTACCGTTTTTTAATAAAAGGAGAATAAGCATTTGAAAAAAATGAAAAGAGATAAAGGGTAGATCTAAAATGGCATTATATTCTAATCAAAGAGTTAAGAGGATGAAGGCAAAAAACCAGCTGAATTCCATGTCAGAAAATATTTTTCACTTCTGAAGAAATACATAATTTCTTGTGTTAAATTGTCCCATAATCTAGAGACGTGAAAATGGACACACTTAAATACATTGCAAGAAATATTCAGAATGTCATTCATTATTAAGGAAGAAATATTAAGAAGAAAATTTTACAAGCACTTGTTGTTATTAGGTGTCATGGAGTCTAGTGTAACTCATAGCGAACCTATGAAACCACAGAAACCTGAATCCTGTGCAGTCAGGCACATCTCAGTCTTCAAGCAAACATCATTGCTCCTCAGTACCTTAGGGAGGTCTCTCATAGCAGAGACCTGTTCTTCTCTCTGCTGGTACCAAGGGTATTGACTGTGGATCCAAGTAAGATTATAAGCACCTAGAGAGGGGAAAAAGAAATGTAGTCACTATAGTCATAAGAATGAGAACAAAATTAGTACCATGCTACACAATGTCACAGTATATAAATTCAAACTCAAACTTACTGATGTAGAATAAGAACTGATTCATAGTTCACCCTCTTATATGTTTTGAAGAGGCTGTAAATTGCCTTGGAGAGATTTTCCATCTTTCTCCTTTGGAGAAAATTTTAGATATGAAATGCTGGGGAGGTGGCACCTTGGAGTTAGCAGCATAATCTTCTACCGACAGACTAAGCCACCATAACTCCCTGTAAGTATTAAGAAGCTGAGGAAAAGAAATTTGAACTCCAATTCCTATAACCAGTTGAACACTTATATAGATGTATAGGTGAAATAAAAGCATTTTCAGACAAAGACTAGTCATTTACTTTTCTGAAGTAATTACTCTTTGCTGTACTTGACACACATGGTTCGAATCCACTGGCCATGATTAACTGCCTCTGAAAATCTGCAGAAGATTCAGCTCAGCTCCAAGTCAATGATACACAACAACAACGTACTTGAGAATGTTACATACGAGACAACTGTAAATGTATCGTTCATACAGTGAATATGGGTCAGAGTTAACAAAACTTAACGATAAGATCATATATTAATTGAAGGAAAAAACAAGAGGAAAAAGGAAATAAAAATAATAGATAAAAGTAAAATCAGGGTAGCAAAAAATATGACTAGAAAACACATTGCTGTTGTTGTTATTGTTATGTGCTGTCGAGTGGCCTGTGACTCATAGCAAACCTATGTACAACCCTGCTCTGTCCTGTGTCAGTCTCACTGTCTCTGACACACTCACCCCCATGACTCCAGTCACTGAATCAATCCATCTCATCAAGGGTCTTCCTCTCCCAAATGGTGGTCCATCCCTCTCCAAGAACTGGTCTTTCCTTGCAACATGTCCAAAGTATGCCAGACAAACTTCAGAATCCTTTCCTCCAAGGAGCAGCCTGCTTTCACCTTCTCCAGAATGAATCTATTCATTTCCCTAGCAGTCCATGGTACATTCAATACTCTTTACTAGCACCACAGCTCAAAGGCATCAATTCTCTTTCTATCCTCCCTAGTCATTGTCCAGCTCTCTGATGAGTAGCAAGTAATAGCAAAGACCATGCCCTGTGTCAGGCGCACCTTAGTCTGCAGAGTGACACCATTGCTCCTTAGTACTCTGGAGAGATCCCTAACAACAGACTTTCCCATCGTGGTACGTCTTTTAATTTCCTGGCTGCTGGTGCCAAGAGTGTTGACTGTGAGGCCAGGCAAACTAAAGCTGTTAACAATCTCAGTCTCTTCACCATCCATCCTGATGCTGCCACGTGTCCCGATCATGCAATCAACACAAAGGCAAGTGGTTGGAATTCACTGATTGCTTCACAATAGATAGATAATAGTTAGATAGATAGATAGATAGATAGATAGATAGATAGATAGATAGATAATGAGTTCATAACTATCAAGTAGGAACTGACTCATAGCTGACTCACCAGGGGTTTTTTAGAGACTATAAATCTTGAAAGAAGAGATTGCCCATCTATCTACTGTGAAGTAACCAGTGGATTTCATCCATCTGCCTTTGTTGCAGCATCCCTACCCTCTAGTGTGTTGGTTGCAGGATCCCTACCCTCTAGTTCACCAGAGCCTAGATAATATATAAACTTACTCATGTTGTTGGAGTAGATTTCAACTAATAATGATACTATACTACATGGCATTTCCAAAACTTTATCAGGAGGTGACTGCCAAACTTTTGAACATTTAGATATTTTTTGCTTCTTTGTTCACAGCTTAACATCCTAAAGACTGAGTTAACAGAGCTCTTTTATATGTCTATGTATGTGTAAAAAGAACTCTGGTGACCTAGTGGATAAGGAGATGTGTTTCCAATCCAAAGGTAAACAGTTCAAATTTACAAGTTGCCCCACAAACAAAATGATGGGCAACCTTCTGCCCTACAATTTACAGCCTCTGAAAATATGCTGCAGGATCAGCTATGAGCCAGTTCTGACTTGAAGGCACAAACAATAATACAATATATAATCCAGACTGATTGAAACTATGTCACTCACAGAAGATATACCTATGATATAGAATAATTTAATTTTTTAAAAACAATAAATAAGATTAGGAGTTGTCAAATAATAATTTTTACCAATATTAATGTCAGATGAATTAGCATCTGAGGTGACAAGTATGAAGTGAGACCAAGTGAATTAACTCATATTAAGTAAAGTGATAATTATCCAAAATATTAAAACAGATATTATAGCTTCAAAACATGCTATAAAATGTTTCACACAGATTATATTTTTGAAAATTCATAAATATATTAATAGTGTTAATAATATACTGGCAGAAATTTGTATCAATTAAGAAAAACAAGTCAGAATAATGAGGGGTCTACACTAAGTTATCTGTAAAGGATTGGTGGTGTTTGTTGTTGTTAAGTGCCGTCGAGTTGTAGGCAACTCATGGTGACTGTATGAGTGAAAGACCTGGCCACTTGTACAACTTTCATCCTCTCTCCAGGTTCATAGGGTTTCTGGAGGCAAACTATTTCAGAAGTGGATGCCACTCCTGCTTCCAAGCTTGTTTTAATTGGGGAGCTCCACCAAACACTGTCCTCGAGGGCTATGGTACCATTGTCATATTTGACACATCAGTGTCACAGTGTTTAGCATCACAGCAACCACTAGTTACCTCTGTACAGCAAGTGGACAGACCAGGGCCTGAGGGCCGTGGACTAAAGTCACCCACATTTGGCTTGGTAGTATCACTTTCTGTCCACTAGGCCAAGTGGTCTCTCTCGATACTGCTTTTGTAGAAAAGTGTAAATATTCTTTGAGTAGATTTACAAGGCAATAAGATGTAGTGGGGCCTATTAGTACACCAAAAATTAAATACTCAGTACATTTCCTAACAACCACTAATGTGTTCTCCTTCTCTGTAATTCTGTCATTTTAGAACATATATAAAGGGAATTATATACTGCACAACTCTTTGAGATTGTTCATTAAATAAAATGTCCTAGAGATTCATCTATAGTTGTTGGTTTTGTCAGTAATTGCTTCCTTTTACTGTTGAGTAGTATTCCATTGTGTAGGCTTGCCATAGTTTATCTAACTATTCAAATTGATTTAAAAACATTTTATAGCATTGTTGGCAAAAGCATTCAGTTGCAAACCAAAATATTGGAAATTTGAACCCATTAGTTACTCCAACGAACAAAGATGAGGCCGTCTGCTTCTACAAAGATTTATAACCCTGGAAAGACTGTGGGTATCCTATTTTGATCTACAGGGTTACTCTGAGTTAGAATCACTGAAGTTGTACATTATGGTACCCTAAAAAGAGAATCAATTCTGATAGTGATAATTTTCATAAAATAATTTACCATTTTTAGAAGGAAAATTAACAGAGACATTTAAATCCGATTAGAAGGCCCCATACTCTGAATAACACAAAAGATCTCATACACAGATGGAAATCACGTATATATCAAATGACAAAGACCACTTCAATAAACCCACCATTCAAAAATCCACACAGGACCCACATTCACAAACTTATTCATTTATTTTCCTTTTTTCATCTGTTTTTCTTGGACTCAGTATGGTCCCATTGTGCTTGTTATTATTAAGTGATTCCAAGTTGCTTTTTGACTCACAGTGACTCCATGTGACAGACTAGAAATGCTCCATAGAATTTTTAGATATTTCTTTACCCTCCTCCATCTACCTCTAACCTCTGCTATCCTAGTGATTTCTCCTTTTTCCTCTACCTACTCTCCTTCTTCTTCTTCTTCTTCTTTTTAATATCTATGCACATCTTATTCAATTATCCTCCTATTTTGACAATAATGCTCATTTAGTATTTGTCCTTATAAGGCTGATTTATTTCCCTCAGTAGATTCTCATGTTATATAGTATTTTAAGAAATTGTTGTGCCTCAGTATTATAACTATGCTTATTAGTATATAGCTACATCGTATTCTATTGTATGAATAGACCACAATATCTCAATCCATTCATTTGTAGATGGACATTTGGGCTATTTCCATTTTCTTGCTATTGTGAATAACACTGTTATGTATCAGTGTACATATCATTATTCATGCCTCAGTTCTGATTTACTTGGGGTATATTCTAGCAGTGGAATAGTTGAGTCTTATGAGATTTGTATATTCAGTTTTTTTAGGAAGTGGTAAACTGCTTTTCAGTGTGGTTTATGGAAGCAAGTCTTTCTCCTTAAAATCACCAAACAATTAGAAATGCCAGGCATTCCGTTAGCAGCTGAACTCTTAACTGTTGTGTCACCAAGACACACTGCTCTCGTAGGATCTTAGCCAAGACAACACAGCAGTTTTGGGCTCTACTGATATTAATTTGTTAAGATGCTTTTCAAGGTTTTTGGTAATCTCAATAACCCAAAGTGGTAGTGGAGATTATTGATAACTAATTAATGTAATAATATTTGAATCATGAAGCACCTACATCCAGGAGGCTAAATCCTAGAAGCTCTTGAGAAACACAGGTAACTAAAGGGCCTAGTTTCGAAATGGGATACCCCTCAGTTTCAGCCTTGAAACTTATTATTATCTGCATGTTATTTTAAGGGAGTTCTTAAATCTCTGATATTTTATTTTCTAGCTGAAGATCATCCAAAAACGATTAGAACAGCACATCAGCAGAGAACTGCCGGAAGTCCAGGCTGGGTTTAGAAGGGGTCGTGGTACTAGGGATATTGTT
>NW_006399954.1:3643004-3653188 GCF_000299155.1 Elephantulus edwardii
TTATTGATTATGCAAAGGCATTTATTTGCATGTGTGGAAGGAAGACAGAAGGCATACACAATCACTGTACCAAAACAAAATGGTTAAAATTGAATAATCTCAAAAAGTAGCATAGGATAAAGAATCAATAGTCCTAAAGGAAGAAGTTCAAGCTGCAGTGTAGTTGTTGGCAAAAACTAAGGTCCCAGAATGTAACAGAATACTAATAGAGGTATTCCAGGTATCAGATGCAGCCAGTGATGTCTGTACCAATACATTTGGAAAATAGCTACGTGGTTAAAGACCTGGAAGACTTGAATATTTGTTTCCATTAAAAAGAAAAAGGTGATGCAACATAGTATGGAAATTCTTGAAGAATATAATCGATATCACATCCAAGCAAATTATTACTGAAGATCAGCATTCTTGAAAAGGTGGTAAAATGAGTATCATCTCTGATGAATCTTGACTGATGCCAAAGATTACCAGAAAGACACTTACTTTTGTTTTATTAATTATGCAAAAGAATTTGACTGTGTACATCATAACAAATAATGTATGACACTGAGAACAATGTAAATCATAGCACTTACTTGTGCTCATGTGAAACCTATACATAGACCAAGAAACAGATGTCTCAAAAGAACAAGGGAACACTGGATGGTTTAATATCAAGAATGGTATGGATCCTTTTTGTGTTAAACAGATATCTTCTTTTTACCGTTTGTTTTACCAATTGTTTCATTTTACTAAATATTTTTCTGGTTATTCAATATCTTTAGATTGACATTCAGCATCTTAATGTATTGTTTGATGCCACCAAATCAGCTATAACTCATAGCAAGCCAGTAAACAATAGATCAGAAATTTGGTCTATTCTGGGCAATCTTCACAACTGCCATGCTCAAGCTCATTGTTGCAGTCTTGTGTCAATCCATCTCATTGGGGATCTTCTCTTTCACTGATCATCTACGGTTCTCAACACGATGTACTTTTCTGAAGACTATCATCTCCACAACATGCCTAATATGTGTGAGATGGAGTTTCATCATCTCTATCTCTAAGGAATAATCTAGTTGGACTTCATGAAAAATAGACCTTTTTATTCTTTAGCAGTCCATGCAATATTCAACATTCTTTGTTTATATGACACTCAAGGACATGTTTTTTCTTCTTCAGTCTTCTCTGCTCATTGTATTATTCTTAATGTATAATCTTCTTTATTCTTAATGCATAACAATTTGAAAATCAAGAACCTCAGTGCCATCAAGTTGATTCTGACTTGTAAACATTTATTGTGCTTCTGAGACTGTAAACACTGGAGGAGGTTGCCTGCTTTCTCTAGAGGAGTAGCAGTTTGATTCAAATCATGGACTTTCTATTAGTATTCCAAGATATTAAAAAATATGCCACCAGGGTCTCTAATAATACAGTTCATATCAATATAAATTTATTTTTCAGCCAATCAAAAACTATAGCTCTGCCTTCTGAAGTTATTAGTGTCACAAATTATGTTTTTGCTTATTATGTACCTATCAATACAGACATTAACAAAGATGATTATATGACATTGTTTTAAATGGAAAGTTTTAATCACTTGTTGTTATGTTCTATTGAGTTGTCTGTGACTCATAGCGAGCCTATGTACAACAAATCTGAACCCCATCTATGTTGAGCCAATCTCACTGTCCCTAACACACCAACCTTCATTATCCTAGTCACTGTGTCAGTTCATTTTATCCATGGTAGTCTTCTCTTGTGCTGTCCCTCTCCCCTCACAAGCATGATTTCTCTCTCCAAAGACTGCCTCCCGGCACCATGTTTAAAGTGTATCAAATGGAGCCTCAAAATCCTTGCCTCCAAAAAGCAGCTTGCTTTCACTCTCTCCAGAACAAATGTGTTTGTTCTCTTGGTAGTCCATAGTATGTTCAATATTCTTCTCCAGCACCGTATCTCAATGGCATCAATTTTTCTTCTGTCATCCTTAATCATTGACATCTGATACTCATAATTTTTTAAATTTTATATTAGTTTATTTACAAAATTCAGATACATTGCTTTTAAGGACAAATTCTTTCCATTTCCCCCACCTAGCGCCCATCAAATGGTAAAACCCCATGATTAATTCTCCCCTCCCCCTGAACATCCTCATCCCTCTGCTTCCACCCTCTCCCACTCCTCTTGGATAGTCATTATACTATTTATCCTTGTGGGACTGAATTAGCTCACTCAACATAACGCTTTCCAGTTCCTCCCAAGTTAGGTAATAATTTACAAAATCATTGTTACAACGGATTCCATTATGTGAATATTCCGTAATTTCTCATACATTTGTAAAATTATTTACAAGAGTAAGTACAACTTACAAGTACAATTGGCAGCATCAGGATGGATGGTGAAGAGACTGAGATTGTACACAGCTTTAGTTTGCTTGGCTCCATAGGCAACAGTCTTGGCACCAGCAGCCAGGAAATTAAAAGGTGCATTGCCATGGGAAAGTCTGCTGTTAGGGACCTCTCCAAAGTACTGAAGAGCAATGGTGTCTCTCTGGAGACTAAAGTGTGCCATGGTCTTTGCAATCACTTGTTATGCATCAGAGAATTGGACAATGACCAGGGA
Organism: Elephantulus edwardii; assembly: GCF_000299155.1. NCBI lineage: Eukaryota > Metazoa > Chordata > Mammalia > Macroscelidea > Macroscelididae > Elephantulus > Elephantulus edwardii. The sequence goes on from NW_006399954.1 coordinate 3,645,603, forward strand.
GGATAGAAGGAGAATTGATGCCTTTGAGCTGTGGTGCTGGAGAAGAGTATTGAGAATACCATGGACTGCTAGGAAAACAAACAGATTTGTCCTGGAAAGGGTTAAACCGGGAGGCTCCTTGGAGGCAAGGATTCTGAGACTCTGTCTAACATACTTTGGACATGTTGTGAGGAGAGACCAGTCCTTAGAGAGGGACATCATGCTTGGGAGGGTGGAGGGTGGAGGGACAGGGCAGGAGAGAAAGGCCCTCTATGAGGTGGATTGATTCAGTGACTGGGATAATTGGGATGGGAGTGTCAGAGACAGTGTGATTGGCACAGGACAGAGTGGAGTTTAGGGCTGTTGTACATAGCGTCGCTATGAGTCGCAGGCGACTCAACGGCACATAACAACAAACAAGTACAACTGCTTTTACTTAGAAAATGTTAGTAGATGTTGCAGGTAATTTACATGACAGGTAGGTAAGCTAGTCTTTTCCTTGGAGATAAGGATTCTGAAGCTCTGTTGGACATACTTTGAGCAGGTTGCAAGGAGGGACAGTCCTTAGAGAGGGATATTATGCTTGGAAAGATGGAGGGACAGCACAAAAGAGGAAAGCCCTCGATGAGATGGATTAACTCAGTTACTTGGGTAATAGGGGGTAGATGTGTCAGAGACAATAAGATTATCTTGGAAAGAACTTTTACCAAAGAAAAAAGTGAAAGTGAACTGCAGGGGGGAGGGAGGCAGGGAGGAAAATGTGCAATAATGAAGGAATGGAAATCCACGTTCTTTATAAACTTTCATTAAAACATTAAAAAAAAACAACGAAAATTGTTTGAGGATAGAACAGGTTTCAGAGCTTTTGTACCTAGGGTCACTAAGAGTTGCAGATAATTTGACAGCACATAACAACAACAACAGTGGACCTCATGCTTGGAAGGGCAGAGGGTCAGCACAAAAGAGGAAGACGCTGGATGAGATGGATTGACATAGTGACTGTGACAATGGGAACAGGCGTGTTAGAGACAGTAAGTTTGGCTTAAGAGATAGGGCTAATTTTCATAGGATCACTAGGAGTCATAGTCAACTGGATAGTACTCAACAGGAACATTATAAGCAATATTGCTTTCTTAGTTTCCTTTTCTACATTTACTATGTTACTCTAAAGGAATCTCACGGATTTTTTTTTTATATTTATCTTATATACTTGAATACCCATGAGGAATCACACTTGGTGTCAATGAATTTTTTTTTAATGTGCTGTTGGATTCTATTGGCCAGAATCTTATCAAGGTTTTTTGCATCTATATGCATGAGTGATATTGGTCTGCAGTTTGCTTTCTTCCTTCCTTTCTCTCTTTCTTTCTTTCTTTCTTTCTTTCTTTCTTTCTTTCTTTCTTTCTTTCTTTCTTTCTTTCTTTCTTTCTGTCTTTTTCTATCTTTCTTTTTTGTAGTGTGTTTGCTTGGTTTTGGTAGTAGGCATAGAATAACTCTGAGAGTTTTCTTTCTTATTCTATATATTTTATGAATACTTTAAGTAGAATTGGTGATAGATATTCTCTGAATGGTTGATTGAATTCAACCATGAAGCAATCTAGACCAGGACATTTTTGGGAGGTGCAGTCTTTTTAGGATGTTTTGTGATGGGTCTGTTCAAGTGTTCTACATCTTTCTGTATCAATCAAGGTAGGGTATGTGTTTCAAGGACTTTATCTAATTCCTCTGCTGTTGTTGTTGTTAGGTGCCGCCAAGTTGTGTATGGCCTACAACAACCCTGTGGACAACATATCTGAACCCTGTCCTATCCTGTGCCATCCTCATACTTCCTGACTCCCTGGAGGCCACTGCAGTAGTCACTGTGTCTATCCACCTGGTGGAGGGTCTTCCTCTCTTTTGTTCACTCTCCAAGGAATACCCCCTCCTAGCAATATGCTTTAAGTATGTGAAGTGAAATTTTATCATCTTTGCCTCCAAAGAGCACTCTGACTCCACTTCCTCCAAGATATATTTGTTCTTTTGCAGTCCATGGGATATTAAGTAATCTTCTCCAACATCACATCTAAAAGACATCAATTATTTTGTCATCCTTATTCATAGATGCATAGCAAGTGATCAGAAAAGACATGGCCTCAGTAAGACACACCTTAGTCCTCAAAATGGCATTATTATTCCTTAACAATTTGGAGAGGTCCCTAACTGCAGACTTTCCCAGTGCAATACTTCTCTTGATTTCCTGGCTGCTGGCCTGTTGCCTATTAGTACGGTGATACGAATTTTTGTTTTCCTGATATTGAGTTGTAATCCACATTGAAGGCTGTATTCCTTGATCTTCTGCAACAAGTGCTTCAAGTCTTCCTCACTTTCAGTAAGCAAGCTTGTTTCTTCTGTGTAACTCAACAATAACTTGTGTTATGAGTCTTCCTTCAATCTTGGTGCCACGTTCTTCTTTATTTCCTCTAGGTTTTCAAATTTATCAGAATAAAGATTTTCATAATATCACATGATTATCAATTTAATTTCAGCTTATTTTGTTGTGATGTCCCCTTTCACTTGTTATTCGACTTAATTGTGTCTTTCCTTTCTTTGTTAAGTTTCCAGTGGTTTTTCTATTTTATTGACTCTTTCAAAGTAGCAACTCCTGGTTTTAGTAATGGTTTAAAATGTTTTTCTGTTTTCTATCCCATTGATATCAAATGTCCTTAAAAGTTCCTTTCTTCTAGAGGCTGTGGGATTAGATTGTTCTTTTCTATTTGATGAAGATTCTGTGTTAAATCATGAAATTTGCTACTTTCTACCTTTTTTTATGTGTTTGCCTTTTGGTATTCCCCCTGAGAGCCCCTTTAGCTGTATTACAGAAGTCTTGATATATTATATTTTAGTCTGTTTCAGGGAGATTTTTTACTTAATGTTTTATTTCATCTACAACCAAATCATGTACTAGTAGGGTGTTATTTTGCTTCCATATGGTTGATATGTTGTCCTTTATTTTCTTGTCATTAATTTCCAGTTTCATGGCATTATAGTCTGATATTTCGTATTTGATCTGTGTTGTTGGTGGGTTGGTTTTGGTTTTGATTTTATTTTTTAAAGCTTGCTTTTTATCTTGATACATAATCAACTCTGGTGAATGCACCGTGTGCTCTTGAAAAGAAAATAAATTGGTTTTTGATTGGGTGAAGTACTCTGAATATATCCACAAAGTCCTGCTGAGTGATTGTCTAGCTTAGATCTTTTGCTCTTTGTTAATTTTCTTTTAAGTTGACCTATCCTTTGTTGAGAGTGGTGTGTTAAAGTCTCCTACAACTGCCATGGTGCTAATTCTTTCTTCAAGTTTGTTAACCATTGTTTTACAGGTTTATAATTTTAAATCTTGCATGTTTATAATTTGATGCATAGATATTGACCAAGGTTTTGTCTTCTTTACCCATTGTGCCTTTAAGCACCATATAGTGCTCTTCCTTATCTTTTATGGTGGTTTATTTCCTGAGTTTTATTTTATCAGAGATTAGTATTGCCACTCCTGCTTTTTTGTGGATGCCATTTGATTGGTATATCATTTTCTTCCAGTTTTCTTTACTATATGCCATCCTATTTTCTTCTTGCTAGTGTGGTTTCTGGAGAGAAAACAGAACTTGAGTGACTCTTTGTTTTTCCTCATGCTGCTTTTAGTATTCCAGTCTTATCTTTGATTTTGGAGAATTTCACCATGATATGTCATAATGCTTTTATTTTGAGTTCTAGTATGTTTGAAGTTGCTAAGCTTCTTGAACTTCTTGAATGTGCACGCCCTTCATTCTTCATAATTCCTAGGAAATTTCCTTCTTAATACCTCTTCCATAATTTTCTCAGTACTATCCCTGTTTCCTAGTGATCTATAATTTCCATATATATATTCTTGCTTTAATGATATTTATATTATTCTAATATTTTTCTTCATTTTTCCTTCTTTCTCTTGTTTTTTTCTTCTAATATATTCCCATTGAATTTCTTGTCTTCCATTTAACTAACTCTGTTCCATTGCTTCTGTTCTGCGTTCTATGTCCCTTAAGCATGTTAGTAACTTCTATTTTTGTTTTCGTAGTCTAGATACACATGGACTTCACCTGATGGTATGCATAGGAATCCGATCGACTACATCTGTGGAAGGAACCACTGGAGAAGCTCAATATCAGCTGTGAAAACTAGGCCGGGGGCTGATTGTGGAACAGACCACCAATTACTCATATACAAGTTCAAGTTGAAGCTGAAGAAAATTAAATCAAATCCACAGGAGCCAAAATATGACTTTGATTTCATACCACCTGAATTTCAGAATCATCTCAGAAACAGGTTTGAGGCCTTGAACACTAATGAGTGAAGACCAGATGAGTTATGGGAGGATGTCAAAGGTATCACCCAGGAAGAGTACAAATGGTCATTACAAAGACAGAAGAGGAAGAAAAGAAAAATGGATGTCAGAAGAGACTCTGAAGATTGCACTGGAGCGTAGAGAAGCCAAAGCACAAGGAAGAATTCAAGATACTAAAGAGCTGAACAGAAGATTCCAAAAGCCTGCTTGGAATGACAAAGCAATACTACAATGAAATGTTCGAGGAGATAGAGTCGGAAAATCAAAAGGACCGGACTCGCTCAGCATTTCTTCAGCTCAAGGAACTGAGGAACAAATTCAAACGTAGAGTTGCTGTAATCAAGGATGCTTTGGGCAGAGTATTAAATGATCCAGGAAATATTAAAAGAAGATGGAAGGAATATACTGAGTCACTATATAGAAAGGAATTGGCAGATACAGAAGAATTTAAAGAAATAACATATGAGCAAGAGCCTATGGTGATGAAGGAAGAAGTTCAAGCGGCTTTGAAGGAAATAGCAAAAAATAAGGCCCCAGGAATAGATGGTATACCGATTGAAGTATTTCAGATAACAGATGTTGCCCTGGATGTGCTCACCAAGTTGTGCCAAGAAATCTGGAGAATAACCACTTGGCCAACTGACTGGAAGAGATCGATATTTGTTCCCATTCCAAAGAAAGGTGACCCAGCTGAGTGTGGAAACTACAGAACAGTGCCATTGATTTCACACGCAAGCAAGATTCTGCTGAAGATCATCCAAAAACGATTAGAACAGCACATCAGCAGAGAACTGCCAGAAGCCCAGGCTGGGTTTAGAAGGGGTCGTGGTACTAGGGATATTGTTGCTGATGTTAGATGGATCTTGGCTGAAAGCAGAGAATACCAGAAGAATGTCTATCTGTGTTTCATTGATTATGCAAAGGCATTTGAGTGTGTGGATCATAACAAACTGTGGCTGACTCTGAGAAGAATGGGAATCCCAGAACATTTAATTGTGCTAATGCGAAACCTATACTTGGACCAAGAGGCAGTAGTCAGAACAGAGCAGGGTAACACTACATGGTTCAAAATAGGGAAGGGTGTACGCCAGGGATGTATCCTGTCTCCATACCTTTTCAACATGTATGCAGAGCAGATTATCCGAGAGGCTGGGCTCTATGAGGAGAATTGTGGCATCAGGATTGGTGGAAGATCTATTAACAATCTCCGTTATGCAGATGACACAACCCTGCTTGCTGAAACTGAGAGGACCTCATGCACTTGCTGCGAAGGGTCAAGGACTGCAGCCTTCAGTATGGACTGAGGCTCAATGTCAAGAAGACAAAGATTCTCACCACTAGACCAATTGGCAGCGTCGGGATGGATGACGAAGAGATTGAGATTGTTCACAGCTTCAGTTTGCTCGGCTCCATAGTCAACACTCTTGGCATCAGCAGTCACGAAATCAAAAAGCGTATCGCGATGGGAAAGTCTGCTGTTAGGGACCTCTCCAAAGTACTCAAGAGCAATGGTGTCTCTCTGGAGACTAAGGTGCGCCTGATACAGGCCATGGTCTTTGCAATCGCTTGTTATGCATCAGAGAGTTGGACAATGACTAGGGAGGACAGAAGGAGAGTGGATGCTTTTGAGCCGTGGTGCTGGAGAAGAGTACGGAATGTACCATGGACTGCCAGGAAAACAAACAGATTTATCTTGGAGAGGATTAAACCAAGCTACTCCTTGGAGGTAAGGATTCTGGGGCTTCATCTGACATACTTTGGACATGTTTCCAGGAGGGAAGGGTCCTTGGAGAGGGACATCATGCTTGGGAGGGTGGAGGGACAGCGCAGGAGGGGAAGACCCTCTATGAGATGGATTGATTCGGTGACTGGTGTAATCGGGATGGGTGTGTCAGAGGCAGTGCGGTTGGCGCAGGATAGAGCAGGGTTTAGGGCTGTTGTGCATAGGGTCGCTATGAGTCGCAAACGACTGGACGGCACATAACAACAACAACAACAGATTACATCTCCAGGCATACTTGTTATTTCTAGTACTGTGTTGACTGTACCCCCCTCTCTATCTTGTGATGATTTTTAAATTCTTTTACCTCTTTATTTATTATTTAAATTTTTTCCCTCTTTTGCAGTTTTTTTTTTTTTGTAGTTGTTCCTGTTCCTCCACTTTGAAATATTCACCTGGCTCTATTTCTCTAGAGTATGTCCTTTATTGATGGCTTTCATTACGTCTTCTATCATTTGTACCTTCTTCAGAATTTCTTTATATAAATCCACTTCTATATATTTCTTCTTCTTCACTGTTTTTGAAGTATTCATTTAATCTTCAATTTAATCTGTTTTTTATTTTTTAGCAGAATGTTTATTTTTTTTCCTAATGCTCGCAGCTTCTTTACTCTTTCTCGACATTATTTGAAGTTTTTCTTGGTGTGTATTAGGCAATGTCTATTGTGTCTGCGTAGGCTGCTGATAGTTCTTCATTTTTATGATATTATCTATTAATTGCAAACTTAAAGGGTTCCTTTTATGAGGCTGGGAAAATCACCTTTCACAAAATTCTTTCTGGTACTGTGTAGCAGGAAAGCTCATCTAATGTCCTAAATGCCTTTAGTTTCTCTCTGGTATGCAGTGCAGTTCTATGGAAATCTCTCCTAAAGGGAAAGGGCAGGGAGCAGCCCTAGGTATCTCCTTGCATCTGTCTTGTCAAGTATCACATAACCTGATGGAAGTCTTTCCTACTCTTGGGGTACATCTTCTAAAGATTGTAATTATCCTTGGTGGTCTGTAGTTTGGTCCAAGATTCATTTGCCTCTGACTACTTATCCACGCTATGAGTTGTCTACCTCTCAATGGCACTTAACAACAACAACAACAACAACAACATAAAGAGAGCTCTGTAGGCCTGGTGGATAGAAAGTTATGCTACCAAGTCAAAGGTGGGTGATTTTAATCTGTGCCCCTCAGGCCTGGTTTTGGTTTGGTCAAACATTTTTCTAAGTTGCATAGCACTGGTCTGTCCACTTGTTGTACAGGGGTAACTCATTGTTACTGTGATGCTGAACACTGTGACACTGATATGTCAAATGTCATAATGGTCACCCATGGTGGACAGTGTTTGGTGGAGCACTCCTATTATACAAGCTTAGAAGAGGAGTGTCATCTACTTCCAAAATAGCGTGTCTCCAGAAACCCTATGAACTTGGAGAAATGATGACAGTTATACAAGTGCTCAGGTCTTTTGTTCATAAGGTTGCTATGAGTC
>NW_006399954.1:3654828-3656531 GCF_000299155.1 Elephantulus edwardii
TTAAATTTGTTATTAATTTCAGTGAAAATTTACAGAGGCTTTGGATTTCCATTCATTCATTGTTGTAGATTTGTCCCCTCCCAAGGCTCCCCCCCTCCAGACATTACCTTCTTGGAAAAGTAAAAGAAAAGATTCTTTAATTATTTTACAAACCCTCCCCCAGGTCCACTCCACCATGTAGCTATTGCGCTAGACACCTGTCATGACATAAATATCTAATCGCATATCACTTTTAAACAGTTTTCTCCCTTCTCTGTTTCAGTGCAGTATACATTATTGAACCCATGTTACTCAGTCTCTCCCCAACCCCAAGGACAGTTCCATTCTACAACAGTGGCACCATGCAATATTTGTCCTTTTGTGACTGGGCTATTTCAGTCAGCATAATGTTCTCCAGAGTCAACCGTTTTGAATAATATTGCATGAGTTTCTTGTTTTTCAATGCAACATAGTATTCCATTGTGCCAATATACCACAGCTTCTCTAGCCATTCGTTTGTTGATGGGCACATAGGACCCAGGTACTTCTGTGCAGCCATCATTTCAGAGACCTCATGTAGCCTAGTGTGACTCTCTACTAAAGTTTGTATTTGCCCTCCACAGCACACAGGACAGCCAGAAACCAGTTACCCTCTGATGACTTCACTTTCTTTATCATCCAATATTTTTATTTTTAAATTTTTCATTATTAGGCAGAACTGCAATAACGTATAATTTGATAACGCATGACTAATTTCTGTTAGAAGGTTGATTTCTATTGTTGTTGTTGTTATGTGCCGTCAAGTCACTTGTGACTCATAGCAACCCTATGTACAATAGCCCTAAACCCTGTTCTATTCTGTACCAATCACACTGCCTCTGACACAGCCCTCTCAATTCCTCCAGGCACTGAATCAATCCACCTCATAGAGGGTCTTCCCCTTCTGTGCCGTCCCTCCACCATATTAGGCAGAGTTTGAGGATGTACCAAATACCTAGTTTACCCAACTGTTGTACCACTCTATAATCTCTAACATCAATTTCTCACAGCCTTCAGTAGTCCTGCAAAAGAGCACAAAGTAGCCATATACTCCTCCTGTCTTTGAGTTCCAAATCTGCTGCAAGGTCTGATAAAATTCAGGAACCATGCATCAGGTGTCAGTTGAGAGACTTCTCTAGTCTCATGTGATTCTAGAGCATGATGAAATTTAATTGGCAGGGACTATAGTAGCTCTTGTGGCCTGGTAGTAAGCAGTTGCACTGCCAACCCAAAGTCTCATTATTCAAATATACCCATATATGCAAGCTTATTTCATTCTTTAACTCTTCAAGGTATGTTGAATATCAGTTTGACCACTTAAATGTTAATATTCCTATCTTAATACCATCAACAAAGTGGATTAATGTGTCTTTCGTCTTCTTACAAGTTATTTACTAAAAACAGGGACAAAGATACTTATCTTGGAGAGTTCTATGGCATGCCACAAATAGTACCTGAAATCTGTTAGTTAGCTTAAATTTGTACACCATTATAGCAGAGAAATACTAGCTACAGGAAACTCTGGAGGCATAGATCTTAAGGAATTGAAATATTAACCTAAATATTTAACCTCCCTAAATTTTCTAACCTATCAACCAGATAACACAACTCTGCTTGCTGAAAATGAAGAGGACCTGAAGCACCTGCTGCAGAGGGTTAAGGACTGCAGCCTCCACTATGGATTG
>NW_006399954.1:3657121-3681222 GCF_000299155.1 Elephantulus edwardii
TGGGAGTGTCAGAGACAGTGCGATTGGCACAGGACAGAGCGGAGTTTAGGGCTGTTGTACATAGGGTCGCTATGAGTCACAGGCGACTCGACGGCACATAACAAAAAGGGCAACAATCAACCACTCCAAGGGAGAAGTGATAGGCACTCTCCTCTTTCGTGATTTACAGCCTTGGGAACCCAATGGAGCTCAGCCATGAGTAGGCTTTGATTCAACAACAATGAGGTTTTCTTGAACTGAGACTGCAAGCAACAATTAGTAAAGCTTACATTACCTTTTCTTTAACTGTTTTTATTTTAATGAGAATTTACAGACTTTGGATTTCCATTCATTTGTTGTTGCACTTTTCTTACCTGCCCTTCCCTTGCCCCTCCCAGTTCACTCTTCTCTTTGAAAAGTAAAAGAAAAATTATTTTATTGTTATATAGTCCCTTCCCCCAAGTCCCCTCCACTATGCAGTCTTCATTTTGGACTCCTGTCATCAGAGTAATACCTAATCATATATCCCTTTTAAACAGTTCTCTTCCTCATGTGTTTGAATCCAGTATACATAATGTATCCCATCTTTCCGAGTCTCCCCTAACCCTGATGTCAGTCCCATTTTTCAACAGTGGGGGAAAAAAAACACAAAAAACAAAAAACCATGGCACTATGCAGTATTTGTCCTTTTGGGCTGAGATATTTCACTCAACATAATGTCCTCCATGGTCATATATTTTGTATACTATTTCATGAATTCCTTGTTTTTCAATGCAGCGTAGTATTCCATTGTGTGACTATACCACAGCTTCACTATCCATTCATTTGTTGATGGACACTTAGGTTGTTTCCAACTCTTTGCTATTGTGAACAAAGCCGCAATGAACGTTGGTGTGCATATATCTGCTTGGGTGGAAGTTGTGGTTTCTTTAGGGTATATTCCTTGTAGTGGAATTGCTGGGTCAAATGGTATTTCTATTTGCAGCTTTTTGAGAAAGCGCCATGCAGACTTCCATAGTGGTTGTACCACTTTACACTCCCACCCTACCAAAGCCAGGAAAAGCTTTTATTTGTAAGCATAGTCTGAGTGGTTTACAAACATTTGTTTCAAATCTTACAATTATCTTGAAAATTCACTGTCATTTTTCTTGCTTTTCTAATGAAGAAATTGAGACAAGGATTACAGATTTGTCACTGAGAAAATTGTATAAAATGATAATTTACAAAACAGACAAACCTTCGGTGCTTTAGAAAAATGTTCTCTCTTACATTCTACAATTTTATGCCATTATAATATTTTAGAAATCATTTTAAAAAATCAAATCAGTTGGAAAGAAGAACCTAGACTTAAAGACAGTGCAAATTGTTAGCTAATCAAAAGTACTTTTTTACAATTTTTTTTTTTATTTTACACTGGTTTACATACAAAGATCCTAAAGTTTGTACACATTACTTTTCACACTGGAATTTTCCCCTTTCCTTTTCCCATGCCTCCCTGAACCCATAAACTTGTGTGACCCTATGTTTAAGCCCCTTCGCTCTGCCTTGGATCCTCATAATCATTCTGCAATAATGGTCTCTATACGGTATTTGTCTTTATGAGACTGAGTTAGTTCACTCAGCATAAAGCTCTCCAGTCCCTCCCATGTTAGCCACTTTTGTTATTTTTACATTTTTTTAGGTGAAATATGAGAAAAATGTAGGCAGAATCTGTGAGAAGGTTGACATATTTTAACTGGTGTTTTATTTCAGGTACTGATTGAATCTCTTAGGGGATGAGCTAGCTGTTTATCTACCCATGCTGTTCTTCTCTTTTCATTAATTTAATTTAATTCCATTTATATGTAACCTGAGAGTAGCGTTCCCCTGCAGTATGCCTACTCAGTTTGTAAAACTGATTTGAAGCCATCATCCCGCTTTAATGGCTGTGAAGGACTTAGAAATTAATAGCTCTCCTTTGAATTAGTAAATTATATTTTTCCAAAGAGAGAAAAGTGCCTCATAAAAATAAGTGACTAGAGTCACTTTTATTTTATTTTTATAACAAGTCTTTTTTATGCTTTAGTTTTAAACCCCCTTTTTACAATAACATCTACATTTATATAGTGCTTTATACTTTTCAGAGCACTAACACATGCATTATCTTATTTTATCTCCACAACAACTTTCAGAGTTAAGTAGAGGAGATGTAACAGAGGGCCCGCACTGCAGATAGAAGATGCAAGATCTTAATGGACTTTCACCAAGTGAGCTGATGAGCCAGGCCAGCATCTTTTGGCGCCTAGTCAGAATGTTTTGTGATATTGTTGTAATGGGTAGATAGAAGAAGTATTAACGGAGATAGAGCTTCTCACCAAATTGTTTATTCAGTGACAAGAAAATGAATATATTCCCAAACACAGTGTGTTTATAATACTAAAAATGTGAAGGCAATCCTTAAAAGCATATCTTAACTAACCTGAGGGGGGAAGTGTCTACTTCCATGTTTAAATATATACACACATACATCTTAATATTATGAAGTGAGAATTCATTTTCTGTTTTGATAAGCAGGTCATCATCAAAAATTTATTTTTCGTTTTTATTAACATTGATTGGATTAAAAAACGGAGAAACACTAATCTATCTTTCTAGTACAAAAAAAATCCCCCAAAATTATTTCAATGAATTGTTCCCCTCCAGTTCCTTTAACTATACTTTTTGCTAGTCATCCTAAGTGTCATATGCTACATATAATTCTAGTGGTATTTAAACTGCTTCATGATTGCTTGATTTGTTTCCAGAGTCCACAAAATCTCACATTTTCACTGATGTTGACTAAATTCAGTCATACAGAAACACAATGTTTTAGCATCTATTACCTTAGTGGCATGCTAGATTATGTACTGAGCTGAGAAAGATGAAAACATTTCTTCCCATAAAAGATTTATGGCTCCAAAACTGGATAGAGAGTTTCCGTGAGCTAATTTATTGCCAGTGGGATAAGTTTTGTTTTTGTGGGTTTTTTTGTGTTTATTGAAATTTTGGCAGCTTAAACACACTTAGACATGAAAGAAGATAAGCCTGACAATCTTTTTTTTTTTTTTTTCTGACAATTTTTTGAAAGTTGAAGATCCTGCCTGTGAAATGTTACCTGGCACTTATACTACATGACTAGGAGTCTGTAGCAACTACCCACAACAATGTCCTAGACAGCATTTAGGTAAGATTAAGAGGATAAATCATATAGAGGTTCCCAGAATTTGTTCTTAAGAGGAAAATATTGTTGTCATAAATGTTTAGCATAATGTGTTAAAGGTAGATATACAAAATGCTGCATCATTCATAAGACAAATAATCCTTGCTGAATTATTTGGAAGTATGTTGTAGTAAGAGAGGTTAACATTTGCAGATCCTATGGTACAGATTTGCACCACGGTCTCTGCTCCAACACATGGGGCTGGGGGAAGGAAGAGAAGTTAACATTTGATGATTTTTTAAGTTCAGTGTGAGACAACCTGTATCTAGGAGAAAGACATTATAGAAGGAAGAAACAGTGACTGGAAAACCAAAGATACTGGAGTCCAAAAAGGAATGAAGGATAAACTTGGAGAAGGATAATGACAAGGTTGACCTTTGAAGCTTGTTGTTGTTGTTGTTGTTATGTGCCGTCGAGTAGCTTGCGACTCATAACGACCCTATGTACAACAGCCCTAAAAAGCTAGCAAGTGTAAACTTTATGACACTTGCATTTTTTTTCTTGTAAAAAACATGAATGCGGATCTAAAGAGGTAAAGGGATAGGAGGAGAAGGGTGAAGATGGGTAGTGATAAAATCACAGGGTTGTACAGTTTGGTGGGTGGAGGGAGTGGGAAAGAAAATGAAAAAGACCCAGTGGAGACTGAAAAAGACAGGGTAATGTTGGGCATAGTCAGATTAGTGATTATGTATGTATGTATTTTACAAAGAGAAGCTCTTTTTCATTTGTGGATTTCCCATTTAGGAATAAGAGTGGAGCTTCTCTAGCTGCTTCATGGTGAATAGGGACCTTGACATGAGGGGGAAAGGGAGTCCACTTTAACACTTTATTGGTGATCTTGAGTTGAAGCCGCATGCCTTCCTGTTTAGTAAGAAGATATTTTCATGTTTTCTACCCTCTGAACTGCAAGGTGTTTGTGGGACTGGGCCCAGTGGGAGTGGTTGGCTGAACTTTGAGGTCCAACCCATCTTCACTTCCATAGCTGGCAGTAATATTTCCCTTTTGTCTCTGGAACCAGGCTCAGGGTTCAGGTTCTGGAACAGAACTCAGTGTTCAGTTTACCTATGGAAAAGGGAGTAAACCTAGAATAAACTTGTGAGGTACAAAGAAAAGGGTTTTGGAGGTGTTAATCACAGGTATACTGGAGGAGGATATGGAAAAGGTGGCTCTCCTAGGGGCTAGTCAACACTCCCTAGGGGCCGGGTGGCTCTCCCCAGGTGCTGGAGTGCTCTTCTCTGCCAGGTGGCTCTTTCCAGAGGCAATATAGCCCTCCCCTGACCCCAAAAGCTCTTCTGAAGTCTGGACCTTGTGCCCCACTGGCAACTGTGGCCAGGGGCAGAACTTCTGGCTCTAGTGCTTCGATCATTGCCCCCTTCCTCTCAGTCAAGTGATATAATTGTAACTCAAATTAGGTATTACTACTTTCCTCTTCCACAGATGGAGAAGGACTTTCAGAGTGGTGAACAGACCCACTCATGGTCGTCCAACAGAACAAACAATTATATCCTGGAGAGGGTGCAGCAAGAGTGCTCTTTGGACGCAAGGATGATGATGACAATGTTTCACCTTACGTACTTTGGCATGTTGCTAGGGGCGCTCTTCCTTGGAGAAGCGCATGATGCTTGGAAGGGTGGCAAGTTGATGAAGGAGAGGAAGACCCTTATCCAAGTGCGGATTGACACAAAGACTGCCGCAGTGGGCTCTAATGTGCTAGGAAGTGTGATGATGGCACAGGATAGGACAGGGGTGTTAGATCTATTTTTCATGGGGTTGCTATGGTTCATACTTGACTTGAAGGCAGCTTACAGTGATAACACAAAGATGTGTGATAAAACTCTGGTGGTGTAGTCTGTTGTGAGCTGCACTCTAATCTGATGGTTTAGGCTCTCTAGCAGTTTGAATCCATAAGAGGCTCCATGGGAGAAGATGAGAAAACTCTTCCTATTTAATCCCCTAAAACACAATGAAGTATCAGCTCTGAGTTGCTTTTTATTTGATAGAAATAAGTTGAATAGGTGATAATCTTATGGCATTTGCAAACAATATCAACTCACCTAAATGAGCTAAACTCTCAAAATCCTTTCTCTCTAAACAGGACACACTCACACACAAACAGTCATAGTCAAACATCATGGAGGAGCTTGGAAGCCATTCTTTAAGATCCTTGTGGGTCTCTAGCTTGCTGTATCCTCATCTTCATTGTTCTTTTTTTTTTCTCCACACATTATTTCCTTGAGCATCATTGAAGTTGTTTGCTCCATAATCCTGAGTTTGTAAGTCCGCAGGGTGGTCTTTTCAATCCAATTTTGTGACAATGATTGAACCAATTGTTCTAGTTGGGCATCAAGAGGTAAAATCAGACTAATAAGACCATGATGCAAAGGTATCATCTGGCCCTTTTCTGTGATTGAAGTATGTTGAGCATGAGAGAAACTGCTCAAGATGAAGAAGAGTGAGCAAGAAACCAAAATACAATAGATCCAATGCTCACCAGTTGATTTTGACCCCTTAACTACTGATGTCAAATCAATTATCACTATAGACAAAGCAGAACTGTCTCTTAGAGTTCCCAAGCGTGTAAACTTTCATTGAAGTAAATGACACAGCTTTTGGAACAGCTAGTGGGTCTAACCACCAACTTGCTCATTAAGTATCCAGTGCTTAACCACTTTTCCACCAAAGCTTCTTATGAGGAGATAAAGAACCCCAAATTATGTATTAAGGAGTTATGCTGTCAAACCAAAGTCACTTGGTGCTATTTCTTTGAAAATCCACTGGAGGCTCATCTATGGATCAGTTTTGATTCAACAGCATACACACACACACACACACACACACACACACACACAAAATAACAATAAAAAAAGCAGGCTAACTTTAGTCCCAAGATTACTTCTTACACTGATTAACAAAAAGTTTCTCAATTGAAAATTCTGTATATTTTATACAAAATATTTCCTTTATGTTTTATAGTATAGTGTTTATAAATACTATATTTATTTATGAATACTGGAATAGTTTCCCAGGGAAGGGTGATGTATCCTATAGATTTGCTATACAATGTTGTCTTCCTGGCCCAAGGGTCAGCCTTGACCCACAGGCTACGGGAAGATGTAGTCATCCCAAATTGGGAAAGGTGTGCACCAAGGATGTGTCCTATCTCCATATCTTTTCAATGTATATGCAGAACAGATAATCAGGGAGGCTGGACTCTGGGGAGAAATGTGGCATTGGGATTGGAGGTAGACTCATCAACAATCTGTGTTATGCAGATGGCACACTCCTGCTTGCTGAAAGTGAGGAGGCCCTGAAGTGCTTGCTGCAGAAGGTCAAGGACTATAGTCTTCAATATGGATTGAAGCTCAATGGCAAGAAAACAAAGATTCTCACCACTGGGACAATCGGCAGCTTCATAACAGTCAGAGAAGAGATTGACATTAACAGCTTCAGTTTGTTTGAGTCTATAATCAACACTCTTGATACCGAAAGCCAGGAAATTAAAAGTTGAATCATATTGGAACAGTCTGCTATCAGAGATTTCAGTACCAAAGCACTGAAGAGCAATGTCTGGAGACTAAAGTGTGTCTAATATAGGTCATAGTCTTTGCAATTACTTGCTATGCATCAGAAAGCTGGACAATGACTAGGGATGATAGGAGAGTTGATGCCTTTGAACTTTGGTACTGGAGAAGAGTATTGAATATGAACACACACACACACACACACACACACACACACACACACACAGAAGTTCATCCTGGAGAGGATGAAGCCAGGCCACTCCTTGGAGGCAAGGATTCTGAAGCTTCTTCTGGCATACTTTGGACATGTTTCAAGGCAGGATAAGTCCTTGGAGAGGGATATCATGTTTGGGAGGATGGAGGGACAGTGCAGCAGAGGAAAACTCTCAACGAGATGGATTGGTTCAGTGACTGGGGAAATGGAGATAGGTATGTCAGAGACAATAACATTGACAAGGGCAGGGTTTGGGGCTGTTGTACATAGGTGACTCAATGGCACATAACAACAAGAAAAACACCATATTTATAATTTTGCATATTTTTATATTCACATTTTTTACTATTGAGTAAATTCTATCAGCATTTCACTTTCAGTTTTAATAAATATGAATTATTATAATTCTATTAAGGTCCACGACATCAGGCTGGAGACTAAGGTGCGTCTGATCCAGTCTATAGTCTTTGCAATTATGTGCTATGCATTGGAGAGTTGGACAGTGAATAGGGATGATTGTTGTTGTTTTTGTTATGTGCCGTCGAGTCGTTTTCGACTCATAGCGACTCTATGCACAACAGCCCTAAACCCTGCTCTATCCTGCGCCAACCGCACTGCCCCTAAAACACCCATCCTGATTACCCCAGTGACCGAATCAATCCATCTCATAGAGGGTCTTCCCCTCCTGCGCTGTCCCTCCACCCTCCCAAGCATGATGTCCATCTCCAAGGACCCGTCCCTCCTTGGAACGTGTCCAAAGTATGTCAGACGAAGCCCCAGAATCCTTGCCTCCAAGGAGTAGCTTGGTTTAATACTCTCTAAGATGAATCTGTTTGTTTTCTTGGCAGTCCATAGTACATTCAGTACTCTTTTCCAGCACCACAGCTCAAAAGCATCCACTCTCCTTCTGTCCTCCCTAGTCATTGTCCAACTCTCTGATGCATAACAAGCGATTGCAAAGACCATGGCCTCTATCAGGCCCACCTTAGTCTCCAGAGAGACACCGTTGCTCCTGAGTACTTTAAAGAGGTCCCTAACAGCAGACTTTCCCATCGCAATACGCTTTTTGATTTCCTGACTGCTTGTGCCAAGAGTGTTGATTGTGGAGCCGAGCAAACTGAAGCTGTGAACAATCTCAATCTCTTCGTCATCCATCCTGACGCTGCCAATTGGTCCAGTGGTGAGAATCTTTGTCTTCTTGACATTGAGCCTCAGTCCATACTTAAGGCTGCAGTCCTTGACCCTTCGCAGCAAGTGCATGATGTCCTCCTCAGTTTCAGCAAGCAGGGTTGTGTCATCTGCATAACGCAGATTGTTAATAGATCTTCCACCAATCCTGATGCCACAATTCTCATAGAGCCCAGCCTCTCGGATAATCTGCTCTGCATACAGGTTGAAAAGGTATGGAGACAGGACACATCCCTGGCATAAACCCTTCCCAATTTTGAACCATGCAGTGTTACCCTGCTCTGTTCTGATGACTGCCTCTTGGTCGAAGTATAGGTTTCGCATTAGCACAATTAAATGTTCTGGGATTCCCGTTCTTCTCAGAGTCAGCCACAGTTTGTTATGATCCACACAGTCAAATGTTTCTGCATAATCAATGAAACACAGATAGACATTCTTCTGGTATTCTCTGCTTTCAGCCAAGATCCATCTAACATCAGCAACAATGTCCCTAGTACCACGACCCCTTCTAAACCCAGCCTGGACTTCAGAGAATTGATGCCTTTGAGTTGTGGTGCTGGAGAAAAGTGTTGAATATACCATGGACTGCTAGGAGAACAAACAGGTTTGTCCTGGAGAGGGTGAAGTCAGAATGTTCACCAGAGTAAAGGATTCTGAAGCTTTGTCTGATATACTTTGGGCATGGTGCAAGGAGGGACTGGTCCTTGGAGAGGAACATCATGTTTGGGAGAGTGGAGAGGAAGGAGAGGAAGACCCTCAATGTGACGGATTGATTCTGTTAGTGGAGTGGTAGGAATGAGTGTGTTTGAGACAGCGAGGTTGGCACAGGATAGAACGGCATTTAGGGCTCTTGTACACAGGGCCGCTATAAGTCGTAAGGACTCGATGGCACATAACAACAACAACAACAACAACAACATTGGGGTCCTGTATCAATTTGATTCTACAACAAATACTGGGAATCCTTTCTGACCTTGTTAAAAACTGGGAACCATTTGAACAAGTGTAACAGACAAGGGGCTTCTCAAGCTCATCACCATATCCTACTGCTTCTGTTTTGAAAACGTAGTTTGCTCCTTTTCCCTGCTTTCCATATCTTCCATAGTGTAAGTTCTGATTATCTTCACCTGGACAACTGTGTCATCCTTCCAGAGCCTCTAGCTGCCCTTGACATATATATTCTCCATTCTGAACCTGAGTGATCTTTTAAAAACGTAAATGAGATTATACTGCCCAAGTGATTAAAATTCATTGAGTATGTTCTCATTGCTCTTAAAATAAAACCCAATTCGTTTTTCCATGGCATCAGAATATTCTGCGTAATTTACCCTCTGTCTCTGACTCCTTCAACTTCATCACATACTCTTGTGCTTTTAATTTCCCTCCTTATACATCATGATGGGTTTCTTCTATGAGGAAGAAAGAGAAAAAATTAAGGATGGGTTTGTGATTTCCATTTATATACACTATTCTTTTGTACACACTCTTTTGTACCCTTTTCTTTTTAAGTCAGGGCATTTTTTTATCCATCCGTGTTTCATCCCAAATACAGATTTAAAAAAAATCCAATTATTTTTGCCTGTTTACTTACTACCTTGAAAAAGTTTATAGACTTCTCTAAGTATATAATTATATATATATATTATGGAGAGAGGGGTAATTTGCTACAATTTGTAGAAATACAAAGTATATGATCCTCCTCTTAGTTTACATAATCATTTATTCTAATTTGATCATCTTCCTCTTCCCATCCCTATCTACGAAGATAGAGCTACATGGAGATGAGATACACAGCTAGAATGAGACTGGACACAGATGAAGCCGGAGAAGAGACCTAGAGAGCAAGATGCATCACCCTACCAGTTGTAAGTGAGTTCTTCTAAGACCTCATCACTTGATGTGTGTCAGAAAACACCGTGCTTCATAGAGTTTCCAAGAACTGATTTAACAAAAGTAGATTTCCTAGACTTTTTCATGAAGGTCTTCTGGATGGGTTCAAACCAACAATCAATCGGTTAGAACTTGTACATTCACCATCTACTCTTGTGGGTAAAAAGCAAAACTGTAGAGTCCCAATTATCTAGGTTCAAATCCCAGTTTTAATTTGTTAGCTACTTAGTTTTACAGCAATCTACTTACTGGATTGTTTTACTCATTCCCCCACACCCCATCTCATACCCCAAAATACAGATTAGATTAAGAGTCAAACTAGAGATTAAATAAAAAGAGATACAAGACAGTGCATTCAACATTATCACAATTTTAGGTGGCATAAGGCCACTGAGGCACAAAAGGGTTGAAGTCCTGTTCAGTTCATTTTTGTTTCAGAGGGTTGGTTTAAAGTCTAATCCTTGAACTCAGGCTCGTAATCAGCATTGTATTCTAATTGTACGGAAATGCTTTTAAATATTTTTGCTATCTTGTTAAAACTTTAAAAAAGTTTCTAAAAAATTTTAAAAATCATTTTCTTTGTTATCAACACGGACTTCTAATCATTAACTATTAAGGAGATACCACTAAAAGTGAAGAGGGGTTGGGAAGGAAGAAGTACTTATTTATAAAAAATTGTTTGCTTTGTATTAAGTGACAAATTTATAGTGCATAACTTTCTATGTATTTAAAGAAATTTCTTGCAATATTTGTATTGGTGATTCCAGATGGATCATCCAGTGAAAAATAGCCTTTAATATATTTTTCGCTGAACTCCTTGAATAGCAAAATCTTCCTAATTCTCTTACTTTCCTTAACCTCAGGCGGCCAGCTTATTGTCAAATCTGGATCATTCTGAAAATATCTAGGCTAGTTTTATAATATTATTTATCTTTATTGCTGAAAACCCAGCAGGTGAAGAAAAATGAAGACAATTTGGTAAATAATGGATGCAGCTATGACTTATTGTTTTTCTGCAATGAGAAATAAGCACAGTTTATTATGTGACCTTTCTCCAAGTGCCTGTCAAGAACTCAGAAGTAATAAAGCCTTACTTGCAAAGAGTGACTGATTTGAAAAATACATAATACAGCTAAACTGTTGTATCTCTTTATTAAAAGCTAATCTACTATTTGTGTGTTCATAGAAATAATGATAGCTATAATTTTTTTTTCTTGGAAAAAAATATCTTAGTTTCTCACTCGTTCCCACACCCACCCCATTCAATGCACAATTGGCTTATTTTTTCTGACTATAATTTTGAGTATATCTTAGTTTAAAGTGCATTAAAAGTAGGAGTGTCTGTAATATGTGTGTGTTCTTTCTCCTTTTATGAAAGATCATTTATGATTTTGATCATTTTTTCCTTTGTAGAGTTTCAAGTCAGCTACATCTTTTGACTTTTAAGTCTACTTAGTGTCCAGCTCTGAGCTTTTATTTCTATTAACAGCAGAAGTCTTACTAACTTCAACTATCAATTCTAGAATTTTGCTTAATTAGAACATGCTATGGTTATATGAAAATAACTTACATATGAATATAACTAAGCATTATATAATGTCAACCATGATGTTACATTTTGTAGCAAAGATTCAATGATACAACATTAAGTAATTTGTCATACTAAAAAGGTTTTGTTTCCTTTACTTTCAAAAAATTATCCACAAACAGAAAACAGACCAAAAAAGGAGATGACTTTCGTTTTATAGGCTTAAATATTTAATACATTGTCAACACTTAATTAAGAACTTAAAATTTTCCCTCCTTTTTTTAATAAGAAACTTCCTTATAAAAACATGAAAACAAAGCTTGTCCAAAATGTAAATGGCCACAGAATTAATACAAATAGTAAGAAAGAAAAAAAAGCAAAACAGAAAACCTCAACATTTAACCTAAAGTATAGAATAATTTACTTAAGATACCTTATTAAATTAAACTTGATAAAGAAAATGAGAACTTATTTTATAAAGTAGACTGTTTAAGATGTGGCTTTACAGGGGTAGAGGAAATTTTTCCTACACCAGAAAAATATTTCAATTCAGTGGTTGCTCTATCAAAATAAAAGAAAAATTAAAACATGTGTACATGTGTACACACACACATGCATTTGTGTGGGCAGGACACACCTGCTTGATTGCGCCTAAGTGCAAATAAAATGAACACACCTAAATATGATAATAATTTTTCTTGTTTCTAATAAGATTATAAATAAATTTCCAATAAAATTGGAAGCAACAGTGGTATCCACTTCCTAAACAACATGCCTCCTGAAACTCTATGAACTATGATAGATGCCAAAAGTTAAAGAAAGGCTTCAGGCCTTTTGTTCATAAGTTCACTATGAGTCATGCTTAACTCAATGGCAATCAACAACAACAATAAAATTCTAAAACATAATTTTTGGTTTGTATGAAATTGTACACAAAATTATAGTACATCATTTTCTATGTATTTAAATAAAATTTTTCTAGTATTTAAAGAGAGAGATCTGCTTTAAATTTTATAAATTACAATCTAGAAGTTTTCATTTTATTTATAAAGTTTAAAGCTTGAAAAGGAATAAAAATTAGAAAAATGTAAATAACTATGAAAACATATTCTATTCTCAGTTTTTCCCTACTTTCTCAACTTAATATATATTTTTGGTTTCGGGTTTGCAGTTATTATTAAAAACTGCACATTCCTTCTATAGACTTTTAATACCAGGATGACAAGAAAAAAATTCCACAGGATGAAACATTCTGAGTTAAATTGCTAACTTTTTTTCTAAGCAAAATATATTCCATGGCCCTTTGTGTTTTTGCTCAAAATTACCTGCGTTTAAAAATCCTACTCACTTTCTTATAAGAGAGAAATGACCTTATTTTTAATTAAAAAGCTTATATTAAACCTTATTCTGAAATTGACCTGGAACATGTAAAAGAAGCAATTTTGTGCCTTGAAATACATAATTTTCTACATTTTAATCTTTACAGGATATGACAGCAGCAAAAAAAGAAACCACCAGGAATATATTTGCTTGCTCATTTGTATAAGTAACTTTCAATACATTGTCAATACAGGTTTCTTGGATAAATACAAATGTGTGAATTGTGTGTGTGTGTGTACATGTGTGTCTGCGTTGATTTTGTGTTCTTCTGATAAACTTGACTGATAGGAAAAGCATAGAAAATATAACCTGAGAACAAAGGATATTTTAAAAGCAAGCTGAGAATCAAAGATAAAATATCTTATTCTCTCCATACGGTCTAATTACATAGTGTAGGTGGTTTTGTGACATGTCTTTGAGCCTGATATTTTAGAATATTAAGTGGTCCATAGGTTGATAAAAATTATGAGTTTGTTTTTGTAAGTATCTTAAAACATGTTAATCGGTCCATCGACATTCCTTGAATGCTATCTCCAGCAGTGATTGAAAGAGATAAAATAAAAATATGAAAAAAATTGAAATTTGTTGTCAATCTGTACTCTGTAGTGTTTCTTTCTTTCATTAGCCATTTTTCTCTTCCACCCTGTCAAGACACATGCACACAGACACCCATTCTGACACCATAAATGTACTGATAACTGAGAGACGGTCAAACATCCTTGAACTCAATGCCTTATTACACTCTTTATAATGAAATTGTACAGAAAGAAAAGGGCATATAATTGCACTTGGATGATTACTAGTTTATACTTTCAGCCTACAATAATAAATACTTTTTTTACAATAGAGAACTTATGTTTTGGATACTTAGAAGTCTGGTATTAGATAAACAGCAATAAATCCCGTACTTTAATATGTAAATTTATTGAAATCCAGCTTCCAGCATTGCAAGGTCTCCCTGCTTATTACTTTATGACATTTCCATACTGAAGGTGCAGGAGGGGCTCACATTAATTTGCTTTATGTTTGACTACAGAGACTTCCATAACTATTAGAGCTCAGATTGTGCCCACTTCATTTTAGAGTTGTTGTCAGTCATTGGAGAATGATATGCCCTGTGCCTTGGAAGAATAAACACATCATATATTAGATAAAGCTCTGATGTATGGGGGTTGGTGACGGCCAATACCTCTTCCTGTGGATAAGGAGCATCAGCAAGCTGGAAGGAGATTAGATTAGGAAGAAAGACTATAGAGAGGGCTCCAAGAAGCCATTCTGGAACTGTCCACATGACAATAAACCAAGTGGTCAAAACCAGTGTTTGATTTTGTGGTTGTTGTTGTTGTTGTTGTTGTTGTCTTTTGTTTTGCTTTAGTTTGTTTTCTGATGCTGGTGAAAAAGGAAGTAAAGTTGGGGAACACAGTTTATTTCTCTCTCCAATTTCTACATGTCAAATTTAAACAAAGTTTGTAGACTGATGCCATCTCTTGGACCATTTCAATCTCAAGAATTTTGGACTAGTTCAGAAATGAAGTACTTTCTCTGTATCACCATGGGAATCTACATGTCTTGTCCTTTGATGCTCTTTTATAAAGTAGGGTTTTTCTAAATAAAAGATTTATTTCGAAGAATGAGTAAATGAAGTTTTAGTTCAGAAATCACAATTACTCTCCCACCCACATAATGTTTTTATATTTCTTTGAGTCAGAGCCAACACATTCCTGACCCTCCCGCCAGTTTTCAGGGGCTGTACTTGCACCGTGGATGTGAGTGGAGATGCCCGTCCTACTCTGGATGGATTTGATGGATTCAAACGAGTGTGTTTATGTTGGCAGAACAACTCCTTTCCACTAGACCACTAGAGCTTCCTGTCACCCACATGGCCTCAGAACTAATTACCAATTGATTAATATATTTTCAAATTAAGATGTCAATAGAAGTCTTATTGAGCAAAATATTCCAAAATTTCACAAGAATGTGCCAGTATTTGATTTTTCCATATGTTCAGCTTTACTTCACTCGATCTTCTCTGACTTCATCTTGAAGTGATCGTACATTAGGTTGATTTGAACAGGTATTTCCACTCATGTTGTAGCTGCTTTTTATGCTAGATTACATGACTCTTATTGAGAACTATTTATTTCACACTTTAATACTCTTTAGAGGTTCAAAAATTTAAATGAATGGTGATAAGAATATATTATTTTCTCACTGATGTTATCAAAGCCATTGTTCCAGTTCTTAACCTTGACAGACGTTGTACCTGTCAAATGCTATCTTCTGTTCTATCTTGTCATTTTGGAAAAAGAAAGACCACTCTATATGATGCCTTTGCTAGTATATAAGCCCAGGGCCTTTCACTGTTGTTTTGTTTGGTTTTTGTTGTGTTTTTTTAAGCCCTGTTTGTACAGTTACATATCACAAAATGAATCTGTTATTACTTTGGCCAAGGCCACAAACCTGAGCCTTGGAATGGGATCATTCACACTATAGCTTCACTCCTTTCCACTGCTGTTTATTCTTTTACAGTACAGCAGCATATGGCTGTTATTTAGTTTAATAAAATGCCAAAAGACAAGAAACAAAGAAAACTGAATAAATTTAATCAAAATGACTAATACACACACATACACAAATATGTTGTTGTTGTTGATTGCCTTTGAGTTAAGTAAGACTCATAGTGACCCTATGAACCAAAGGCCTGAAACCTTTCTATACCTCTCAACATTTGTTTAAAGTTCATAGAGTTTCCAGAAGTATGTTGTTTAGGAAGTTGATGCCACTCCTGCTTCCATAGATAGATGATTGGTAGATAGATAGATAGATAAATAGATAGAGAGATAGAGATGGACACATATATTTAAATAAAAGAACTTGGGGACATTTCCATAAATTTTAGAACAGTCCAAAATTGTAATGAATTACAAATGATGAAGATTAATTTTTTAAAAATTTAAAAACACAAGATGAGGAAAAAAGTCACATTTGTCTTTAGCAATCAATCCCCCAGAAGATAGGCCAAGATTATTGGTTTCCTTATTCAAAACCATTAAACAAATATTAATCCATATTTCCTTCTCTGGGCCTCTCTACATTGGTTCCTTAGTGGGATTAAATGTCATACATTAAAATATATTAAGCTGTACACACACAAATGTATCATTTGTAGCAATGGTTAACATTCACTTAGCGCTTGTTTTACGCCTTTATGTTTAGGACTTAATTTCATGCTCTTAACAACCAAGATACAGTTATTTTAAACAATGTATACTTAGTAATTCAGTTTTGAAAAATTAAAAAAATAAAATTAAGATTGCCAGCTGACACGCTGACATATTCTTATCAACTTTACCAATAAGGTTTTATCAGCTTCAGGCAAGAGGCAAATCTATTAGGGTGAAAACTAATGAAAGATCAGCCTGACAATGATAATTAATTGCAGTTGTTGACAAGGACTCAGTTCCTTTGCACTCGCTTCTCTGTTGTTCTTTCTCAGTCTTTCAACTCTCCTTTCTCAATTAGACATATGAAAAATGCCTCCCTCCCCTTAGAGAAAGAAGCTTTTAGATTAATCATATTATCTTAAGGTTCCAAATCTCCATGCCTGTGTGACCTCTCTTCCCTTAGAATCCATTATCTTAAACTATCACAATAATCCTGGCTTTAGGGAGGGAGTGAGGGAAGAAGAATCAAACCTAATAGATGGCAAATAAGATTAATCTATGATCTAAGTGCCGATTACACTTGGCCATGCCCTTGAACACCCAGGTGTAACCTTGAAATTCACATCTGCTAAGACACCACAATTGGATTGAATGTCCCTGCAGGCCTTAAGGGCAGCTGGCCAAACTTTACCCATTACTCCCCAGCAAGATAGCGAGCTGTCTCAACCTCCAACTCTCTTTACTTGTGGAATTTGGCAGCTGTGCTTTCTCATGTTTGTTTTGGGATAGTAGTTCACATTTTTTAGATAAAATACTTGGTTTTGGGTCCTTGGTTTTTGTTTGTCAGAAATAACTGGCCATGGAAGGAATGAACTTTTACATGGACCGCACAAGAGGAAAACAAATGAGCCAGCTCTTCACAATCTGACAAGTGCACCAAAAGAAAGTGAAGTAGTTGTTTCTTTCAGAACACAGACACACTGAACCCTAAAAACACCCCCCAAAACACACACACACACACACACACACACACACACAAACACACACACACTTTTATTTGTTTAAAACAACCAAGAGGAGGAGGAACAAACCGTAAAACCAACCACCTTGATGTAATCTTTGTTTTTGGTACTTTCAGTTGATTCTTTTTTCTTTCATGTGGCCTGAGGTCTTTGGAAGGACATTCATTTGGGGAGATAGAACATGACATTGGGAGATCTGAGCTACTAGTGGCATGAACAGGATAAAGGGAGAGGTTAGAGAAAGAGTTTCAAGCAAAGAGAAATACCACTGGGTCAGACAGAAAGGAAGGAAACAAAACCAGAAAGCATTCTCATTAAATGTTGGCTGTGTCACTTGAAATTCCTAGTTTTCCAGAGAGAGATAATGTTCTCTTAGAGTGAGTCTGTTATGTCCAAACCTCAGAATGTGTGTAAATTATAGAAAAGATAATAAAGTAAGTAAAACTTAGAGAAGGGAAGTTATAGATAACAAAGATAAATAAATGCATTTTAAAAATAATAGAAGTAGAATGTGGTGGTAAGAGAACATGATGATTTCCCTTGAAAAGATAGCTACACTTAAAATGCTAGGGCGATAGATGGTCCTGGCTCACAGAAAGCTGGACAGTAAGTAAAGATGACAGAAGAAGAAATGATGTCTTTGAGTTGTGCTGTCGAAGAGAAGTATTGAATATCCCATGAACTGCCAAAGGAACACATTGGTCTGTCTTAGAGAAAGTGCAACCAGAGTGCTCCTAAGAGAGGTAAAGATGGCAAAGCTTAGACTCATATTTTGGGCATGTTGTTAGGATGGGTTTATTTCATGGAAAGGGCCATCACCCTTGGAAAAGTAGAGAGTGAAGGACAGGAAGAACCTCAGTGAGGTGGATACAGCAACTGTGCTTATGGGCTCAAGTGTGTCAGAGATATAAGGATGGAAAAGGATAGGACAGAGTTCAGATCTGTTGTTCATAGGATCACTATGAGTCACAGCAGACTCAAGTGTGCATAACAGCAACAATATCTAGCATTGAAAGTTGAGCATTGGTCTGTAAACAATAAGGTCAGCTTTTTAAACCCACCACTCACCTTCCAGGAGAAAGTTTTGGCGATCAGCATCTTTAGAGAAGCCTTACGGGGCAGTTCTATGCCATTCTATAAGCTCACTGTGAGCAGGAGAAAACTGTGGTTTTGGTTTGGGTAGTGTAAACAGTTAACATACCAGTGGGATTTACTGTATCTAAAAACCTGCCATGGTCAGCTGTGGCTCACAACAATAACACCACTAATCTAAAGGTCACAATTTTTGTCCACACAGAGGTGCCTCAGTGACTTGGCAATCTACTTCCCCAAGTTGGATACTAAAAATCTTACAGATCTTATTTGGACACTAATAGAGTCACTCAGAGTTTAGAGATGTCTTAAAGACAACTACTGACTGAGGAGGAATATGGTCAAGGAGCCTACTTTGAAGAAGCCATTCTCCTTAGCATGAAGCTCTTCTCAATATTCTCTCTCTGGCCTGTTTTTCCAAGAAGAAATAGTTCACTTAGAACAGAACAAGCCCAAATATCCACCTACAATTGAATTGATTGAGAAATCAATTCAATTAACAATGGAATACTATGTATCATTCAGGAGCAA
The DNA here is from genome assembly GCF_000299155.1 of Elephantulus edwardii. Taxonomy (NCBI): domain Eukaryota; kingdom Metazoa; phylum Chordata; class Mammalia; order Macroscelidea; family Macroscelididae; genus Elephantulus; species Elephantulus edwardii. Next base: position 3,675,869 of record NW_006399954.1, read on the forward strand.
AAATATAAAACTTGGGGTAGACTGGAGGGCATTATGCTGGGTGAATTAACTCAGTCTCGTAAGGACAAATACTGCATAAGAACTATTATTATTGTAATTATTACTATTATTGCAAAAATAGAAGGATAAATAGTAAAACGTGTATGAGAATACAAGGTGGAGAGGGAGGATGGGTGGGGGGAAATCACAGAGTCACATAGTTTGCTGAGTAGATGGGCCAGGGTAAAGGAAAGGGGAAAGTTCTGGCCAGGATCCATAATGACAGAGTAATGATGGGCACAGTCCAATGGTGATTGATTTTATAAAATATAACAAATGTGAATGATTGTATGAAACACAATGTGAATGGGGGATATTGTGAAACACAATGTATGCAAACTTTGTATGCAAACAAATAGAAAATAATTTTTTAAACCCCCAGAAAATAGAACAATTTCATCAGAATTCATTCAGTAAAGATTCTCCTAACTCTTGTTGTAGTCAAAGTTAACAAATATTTCTTCGTATCCTACCAGGGGACCTGTAGAGCAAAAATCTCAGCTATTATATAGTTTTGCAGTTGTCCTTTTATAGTTTTCTTGTGATTTATAACTTCGTCCCTAAGGTATTCAATCAAATCTAAGCAAGCTATTTTTTCCTTTTCCCAAAATTAAATTATTGCCTTATCTTTATTTTAAAAGGAAATGTTTTTCTTAATAGCGCCTAACATCTAAACCAAAAGCAAAGCCACTGTCTTCAGTTTGATTCCAACACATGGAAATTCTCCTCCTAGTTTCTAGTGCTGGCAATCATAATGGGAATAGCCTGGGGAGTAACTGGTACATTGTGATGACAGAGCTTTTGGCTGGGGGCTTTGGGCTATTTACTATCAAATATAGCAGGTTTAAAAATAAAGCATTTCCAGAACTGTCTTTTGAATGCTGAATTTTTAAGTCTTGCTGACATTCCCTCAACAACTTCAATTCACTGATCTTTGTAGGTTTTAAATAGTAGTGACCTTACATTGTCTTCTGAGTTTGAAAATCCTAACACAAAGAGGCTTCCCATCTTTCTCCCAGGGAGTCACTAGAGGGTTTGGCACCAAGGCAACCCTCAGTCTTCTTGTGGATTATGCCACTTGAGATTGTAGTTGTGTTTTTGTTGTGTGAGCTCACATTGGAACCAACTCATAGCTGACCTCCCAGAGGGTTTTCAGAGGCTGTAAACATAGAGGAGAGGGCTGCCCATCTTATCTCCATGGAGCAGCTGATGGATTCCAACCACATTTTTCTAGGTTGTTAGTGAACCTATTTTCCCACTAGGTCACCAGTGTTCTTCACTGGAGAATTGTGTTGTTGTTGTGTACTGTAGAGTCAGAACCAACCCATAACTGACCCTCTGGAAGGTTTTCAGAGGCAATTAATATCACAGGAGGGGATTGCCCATCTTTCTCCTGATGGAGCCGCTTGTGGCCTTGAACCGCATGTCTTCAGAATTGCAGCACAGCCTCCTTCTACTTGGCCACCAGGGATCCCAACCTGAGAAAAGAACCTCCAAATAAATGACTACTTGATTTGAAACTTGGCACTCAGTGCCTAAGGGTGTGCAAAGGTAAAAAGGATATGGAAAAATGTTATGTCTCTGTAGAGCTCGGTCTCTGTAAATGTGCATTTAAAAGGTGAGAAGGGATGATGGCCACCAGATTGAGTTGAATCTCAACTCTGCTGTTTATTAGCTGTGTGACCTAGCATAAATTGATTAAACAATCTAAATTTTCATTTTAGTACAAGAACATTTACCTCAGGTAAATTGCTTCAAAAATATCTGGATGTTTAATAAGCTCCTATAAGAGTTCACCATTGTTATTGTTATATCAGTCAATGATTTTTTTTAACTATGAACTTGAGTAAAAGAAATTTTACTATTAACTTGAAAAAAACTAAAAAATAAGATTTAGATCAGTTTCTTAGATTTTGACAAGGATTGCAAGGGCAAAGACAGCAAAGAAAGCTAGGATTCTAGAAGTTCCAGTCAAAAGAGAAAAGATTCTTACAGTCCTCCTCTCATGCTTAGTAGGACAGTGGTGTTATGACTGAAAACAGAAGTCCTTGTCAGCTGTCCGGGAGGGTTAACTCACCTCGGTGAGAGCCTCATGCCATTAAGTCAGGGAGAGTAATGAAATTTCATTTAATTTGTTAGAAAGAAAGTGCTAATGTTAAAAGGCATTTAATAAAAAAGGGAGAGATTTTTTGAAAGGGAGTCCTTAAGTAATTACTTCAAGTATCTTAGGGCTACTCACCAGAATATTTACATTAGTGTCTTGCAGTGCCCTGGTGTAATTAAATTAGTACAGAATTTACATTCCCTGCCTTTTTTGTTTTTTGTGCTTTTATTAATAATCCTCTTTAAGGGAAGGGGAAAAAACCAAAACAAAAGAAAGGAGAATGACTTGATCTAATAAAATAAAATGTTAGTGTTCTGGAAAATGTTCTTACTGAGTGAGGGAATTGTCGTGTGTGTGTGTGTGTGTGTGTGTGTGTGTGTGTGTGTGTGTGTGTAGGGATGGAGAGACCATAGAGGAGACAGGCTTCTGTTTTCCTGTTCTACTTGAGAGGACAGGATGCCATCTTTTATCTATTGGGGGGGGGGCAACACATGGAGAAGTCCAGATAGCTGCTACAGTCTGTCAGGATATTGCATGGATACCCTTTCTAGCACCAGGCCTCTTTTAAAGAGGAAAGGGTCAAGGATATGAATGTGCCAGAAAAAGGAGGAACTTGTGAAGCCATATGGGGCAGGTCCACATGCCTTATCACTTCTCCTGGGGGCAATAGAGAAGCTCAACATTATCAACAGCAACAGTCAGAAGAGGTAACTAATGTTCTAGGGGAACACAGCAGAATGAACGTCTACCTCGAAAGCAGTGAGCATTTAGAAGAAATGGTCTTAAATATTGCTTTCGAAGTACTGTCATTTGTCAAACTAATTTATGAAACTTTCTCCTAAGTGAATCAAGACACAAATACGTGAAGCTTTTGCTTTTATATTCACTGAGGATATTATGGCAAGAATATTGGTTTCTGAGTTGAAAACAAAACATGTAAGGAAATATACAATGATACAATGACTAGGGTAGTAAAATTACCAGAAAATTCAGACACTATCGCAGGCGACTCTATGGCACATAACAACAAACAATATGTTAATTTTGGTGAGAATGATGTTATAAAATTGCTTATCTAATCACGCCACTCTCTTTGTTGGAACCCAGTGGTTTCTGAAGACTTTTAAATATACACTTCACATTGAGCCTGTCAATTTCTAAGTTATGAACCCATCTTTCAAAATATATCTGGGATCTTTGCAGGTGATTTTTTTTCTCACTATAGATCTGTGTTGCCTAAAATCTTAGTCAGTAGGATTGTTTGATTATTTAAATAAAAATTTAAGCAATTTAAATTAAACACTCAGAAACATTGCTTTTCTGGGTGGAATAGCCTTGTTTCCAATACTCAGCAGCATGGCCGCCTGTGGTTAGCAGGGGCTCTGATAATGGTCAGTACAGCAGGTCCACCACTGCACAGCATTTTACTGGACATTCCTGTCCGTCAGAAACCTCAAATTTCTGGTTTCATTAAGTCCATAGATACCACTTCCACACGGAAATCTTTCCTACCTGACCCCCTTGCCTAGAAATATGAACCAACATTTCTCTTCGATATTTTAGAATGTGAAGGTGGCCTGTGTGTTTATCTGAATTTCCTGATCAAACCATGAGATCGTGGATGACAATAAAGTATTAATTAATTAGCTTCACACTGTGTTTCAAAAGATAAAACGACAACATAAACGCTATCCTAAGCGCTTCACAGATCTGATTACACTTAGCCCATCAATGCGCACTCCTTATGATTCTATGGAGCTCTGTCAACCTAGTGGTAAGGACAGCTTAACACTAGATTTGTGTGCTATCAGCCCAAAGGCAGGGGATTTGTACCCAGCAGCTTCATTGCCGGAGAAGAACGGTCCTATTCTCCTGTGCAATAGATAGCCTCTGAAAATCTGCCTCAGGCTCTGTTCTGAGTTAATTCTAAGTCGAGGACATGTAATAACAACAGTACAGTTATGATTACTGCCAAATAGAGTGTCTGAGGTTCAAGAAATTAAAATGCTAGTTCAGATGACAAGGAGGATGTTACTTGTGCCCTAAACCTTCCTATCTTTGATTGGCCTACGATTGTGGTGAAAGCATGGAGGCATGGCTGGGAGCAGGCATTAAAGTAGACAACAAGAGCTCTTCCCTAACATCACTGTGCTACTCCAGCCTTACACTGTGCTCACCAGCCTCTTTGCAGTACTGTTTTCTTTAAATAAATGCAGTTGGTTTTCTTTTTGCACTCTTCCTACAGTGCCAACTCTCTGGTGCATAGAAAAAAGGTGTGCTAGTCTACAATGAAGAAACATAGAATTTACCAAGGGAAAGTGGACCGAAAAGCATGTGGGTTAATGCCAGAACATCACAGCACGACAGTCCTGGCAAGTGTCCAAAAGACGGGTAGGGAATCCTTGTCATCACCTTTGATTTTCTGGGCTTTCATGTCTCAGTTGTCTGACTACCCATGTCATATTAATTAGCAGTATCATTTTTGCCCATAGCTCAATGTGGTTAATGATGACATTTGCTAAGTAATGAAATAGACATTGTTTGCAACAAATTAAGACAATGTCTATAAGCAGCTCCCTGATCAGACACTGTGTCTCATTACTACTGTATCAACTTAGTTATTAATAAACCAGCCCTGTGATAATGCATATGTAGTATTATTGTTGTTGTTCCTATCACTATTATTGTTATTTTAGCTTGAATACTGAGATCACCAAAAGAGGTTTTGGGGTTTTTTAAAAGCAAATTTTGTTAATAAAAAATTTTATTAATTCAGTGCTACCTGTGACTGAACCTTAACACTGTAAGTCTTTTTGCAGGGTTCAAATGTACTGGAAACAGGAGAAAAGAGGATAAATGTGAACCCCCTAAAGGTTTATCTTCATGTTGTTCAAAAAGCAAAACATTAGAATGGAAATTCTATGTTCTTAATTTTAGACACCTAAATGCAATATACACTTCTGTCAAATTGGGTTCAATTTCATCAGGTTTTCAAGGTTATAAATCTCTATAGAGATCTATAGAAGGAGACCACCCATCCATCTATTATGGAGTGATTAGTAGATTTGAACTAATGATATTTTAGTTAGCTATCTGAAAGTTAAAACTTAATATCAGACCAACACTATTATATGAAGTTTGCAAGCATGGATCTAATAATTTTTGTGATATAGTTATATAGAGACTGAAGAACAGATTCAAACCTAGAGTT
>NW_006399954.1:3682887-3702167 GCF_000299155.1 Elephantulus edwardii
AACAACAACAACAACAACAATAGTTATATAAGATTTGGATTCTTTATTAATCAATATTATAAATAATTAAACTGAGGCACAAAGCAGTAATATCACAATGGCAGAGTAAGTGGTAAAATTAGGATTTAAACTTGTATAATCCAGTTGTAGAGCATTTCTCTAACTCAGACTTTTTGACTTCTCCATCAGCAGGTTCTGGAATACAATACTTAAACATATAGGGAAATTTAGAATAGCTTTTTTAAAGAAGAGATAAATTAGTAAGACTCTCCCAGCTTTTTACTTTGGAAAGAAACCGACCTATGTGGCAAATGCAGTTTGGGTTTTCAGTGTAGATTTTTAAAAGGAGAAATGGGATTTCTAGTAAAATCCATTTCTTCAGTTTTTTTTTTCTTTAGTTTGTTTGAAGTATGAAAACAAGAGAAAGACATCAGGAAACAAATATTTTTAAATCCTTTTAACACTTCTGCAGTGCTACTCCCCAAATTAAAATCACTTTTTTCCCATGAGAGTAAAAGCTTAAGTTGATGTTTAGAAATTTTTTTTTCCCCTTAAATACTGCTACTTACCTGTGAATTTTAATCTTTCAATAACTGTATGTCTGACCTATACTGGTCTGTATATAACTAAATTTGTGAGGGTTTTTTTTTTCTTTTTTCTTTTATCCCAAACATAAAGGGGGAGGGAAATCACAACAAAAATTAATCAGCTAAAATATGCCCACAATTTCGTATTCACAGCATATTCAATAAAAAATACAGATGCCATTTTTCTCTGAATCTAGTGTTTCTAACGTCATTTTGCAAATACACACTCTGTATCCTTTCTTGAGTGCTGTTTGACCGTTTTTGTTTCTTAGCAAAAGTGACTGAAGATCCTGTCTGGCTCACTATGCTATAGTTTTACCTTGAAATGAGAAGGAGAAATAACCAGTTCCCAAACTCATTGCTACCCATGCTGTTGGAACTCACAGGAAGAAGTAAAAAGGTACATTCCTGGGACAGCAAAGCAGGGGCCTGTGGAGAGTTGGGATTCCGGGAGAGGGTGGTGGAGTTTACTACTTCAAATTTCAGTTTAAGGCCAGTGTGGCAGGGAACAAACAGCACGGTCTTTTTGCTTTTCTAAAGGATTCTAAAGGGTGAGGAGAGTGAAAGTCGAAGGGTGGATGGTCTACCATAAAAGGGCATAAAAGCTCAAAACCTCGTAAACCAAATTAAAACTAATGTCTGATATTATTGAAAACTAAACTACTGGCCAAGCAAACATCAGCTGGCCAAAAACTATGTTTGTAAATATCTCTCTCTCTCTCTCTCTCTCTCTCTCTCTCTCTCTCTATATATATATATATATATATATATATATATATTGAAATGAGGGGAACAGACTCAGAAGCAATGATTTGTTAGGATGTGGTTACAACTATTTCTATCCCGGGCTCTGTTTGTTTTATAGCCAGCGGCGCACGGACAGCACGAAAGGTTATCTTTGACAAGGTTTTAGCTATTATTTTCTTCCAGTGAAATGGTATTTCTTGAGAAAAAAAGGTCTTTGGAACAAAATAACAATAAATCCTGATTTAGATACATAAACCTGCCATTGATATCACATAATATCAGTGTTCCTTCTCACTCGATACAGGCGTTTTAAAGATAAATGGTAAAACTGAACTGGAAATCCATCTGGCCGGCTGCCGGCTCTAATGAATAACCCCACTTTGGCTCCTGCAATGTAAGCAGAAAGTTCTCTCCCGGCCTCTTTCGTCCGTCATGAATCTACAAGACAGCAGACATAATATCTGGGCGACAACGGTGCGCTAACAGTGCAGTGACTTCCATTTTCTTTGCTTTCTATTGATTTTCACTTAATAACTGGCGAAATCCTAAACGTCCGCCCTGAGTACCTAATAAATCCTGCCTGAGCTTTTTATTGAGGAGAATTTAATAAAAACAACCATTGCGGCTGAGGGATTTTTCTTCTGGACAGAACAGAGGGGTAAGGGACAGAGGGTTGGGGCAAGAGGAAGCCATTTGATTTTTTTTTTTTTAAAGACTTTCTCCTCTTTAGAAAAACAGAGCTGTGTGTTTGAACCTGGGTCCTTCCCGAAGCAGCTGTGAGTTCTACATGTAGAGTATCTTGGAAAGAGGAGAAAAGGCAAACTCTTGAAGCTGTCCAAAGGTCACATGGAGGACGTGCTCATTTCAAACTTCAACCAAGGGCTCCTTTATGCCTTTCCCGAATCTGCGAAGAGGATTTTACTATGAGGCAGCATGATAATAGGTGAAGGAAAGACTGAAGTTTTCAACAGTTGCATTTTACTTGGCTCCACAACAACATCCAAAGAAGCAGCAGTCAAGAACTCAGAGGACTCCTTGTTTTGGAACAATCTGCTGTCCAAATGCTAAGGAGCAAGGATGACAGTTTAAAGATTATGATGTGTTTGCTCCAAGTGATGTTATTTTCAACTGCTCCCTGTGCACTGAAAAGGGGCAGTGAATACAGGTGACTGAGGAGGAACGAATGTCTTGGAATTTCAGTGTTGGAGAAGAGTACTGAATCCTCTACTGCACAAAGAGCAAACAAATCTGTCTTGGAAGAAGTGCAGCTAGGGTGCTCCTCAGAGGCAAGAATGGTGAAACTTTGTTTGCTGTACTTTGGGCATTTTTTCAGGATGTTGTCCCTGGAAAAAGACATGCTAGGAAAGGTGGAGACGCAGAGAAAGAGCAAAGGATCCTCAACACGGAGAATTGGCACAGTCACTGTAACAATGGGATCAAGAATCTGGACCAGTCCTGACAATGGTGCAGGATATGGCGAGGTTTCCATCAGTTGTTCACAGAGTCTTTGAGTTGTAGCTCACTAAGTGGCACATCACAATCACTCAACAAATGGTACAGGACTGATAGTAAGATTTTGCTTTCTTTCTTTAGGGGCTTAGTTACTTTCCCTAAGAAATGGGAATACTGATGGTTTACCAGCACTGTTGGCAACTTGTCATTTAGAAATCAATTTAGTGTGTACCTAGGAGCTTAACAAATGACACCGATTTTTGCCCTCAGTCCAATTAGAGTTTGAAAATGGCCAAATGAGAGAAATACTCCTTTCTGTTCCCTTTAAGATACAGTACATTAGAGTTGTTAGTTCAGTAAGAGATAAGTGTACTGTGATCACTTTGTGCCTCACTTTCTTTATCTCTTGAGTCCTGGTCACACATTCATTAGGGAGCTTCATTGCTAATCTAATGACTTTCTCTGGTAGCTCAACTCCATCAGGGGCTCTGATGGACAAAGATTGGCAGGCTTTGCTAGTGTGTTTTATAGATATAGGAAACAAATAGAGGAACGAGTGGATTCTCAGTAGACAGCTAGAATCTGGTATTAGGAGCTTGTACCAGATTTCAAAATGGAGAAACAAATTTTCAACAATGACGGAGCAGCTCCTTATCAAAAGCTATCTGTTTGTAAAATATCATCCAATTAGATACTGAAAATTATTCATTTCACTGTATTGAAATTAGACCTCAATTTGAAAATGAAAATTTTTTTAAAAAGAAAACCACAAAAATTTTAAAATCTTTCATTTTCTAGGGTTATATATGGCACCAGAGAAGACTGCCCATTTTTTCCCCAAGGAGCCAGCATGGGATTTGAACTACCAGTGAGGCATGGACTTTGGGTTACCTCAGCAGTTATTGCAGGCTAGGTAACCAGAATGCCTCATATATTAAATGTGTAACAGGGAACTCTGGTGGCCGACTGGCAAGAAACTGCGCTGCAATCCTTAATGCACACAGTTCGAGGTCACCAGCCACTTTGAGGGAGAAGAAAGAGTAATCTCCTGTGCGATTAACTGCCTCTGAAAACCTGCCTGAGGGACAGCTATGGGTCAGTTCAAACTTGACGGTACACAACAGCAACAAAACAACAACAGTGCCTTACATATAGAAGAAGCACTGAATAAATGCATGTGTTTGTAGAACTGCTGTCTAAAAGGAAATGAAACAAAGTTGCAAATTTGTATAGGGTCTGGCAATTTTTCTGGCCATGAAAATTTCACTCCATTTAGATTCTGATGTTTGTTAACTGATTCTCTCCATTGGGTAGGTATCCTTTGTTAAAAATAACAAGGAAGCAAAGCTTTAAAAACTTTATTTTTTTCTAATCTGCTTATTTGCCTACTTATTTTCGGGTGAGTGTTCTTTTTAGATTCCCATGAAAACTGTTGTAATTGCCTCTCAGCGGAATGTTCTCCACCCACCAAATCAGATAAACTAAGGCTGAGGGGAAGTCCACAGCGAGCAGTGTAACTTACTTAGTTGAGATTTGTTTGGAAGGACCATTCAGACTTGGAATTCTCAAAGTTTTGCAGGATGGCTTCATATGAAATCAGGTGCCCTCTAATTGGCTCCCATAAAGTTGTATTGCTATTCAGATAATGTCCTCCACTGCTCAACAAAAAGTGGTTGTACTGAGCTGTGATTGTGACAAATGATTTACTATTAGGAATATTTTGTAATTATTGTTCGTTGGGACCACAGACCGATACATCATTAACGTGATAGACGGCCTTTTATATCAGCAAAAATAACTAAATTAATAAAAATGGCTTCATTCCAAACCTTGTCAGAAAGCCAATACTCAGAACAATCAAGGCGCGGTGATACCTGGAAAAGCTATAGTTTAAATCCTCCAACAAATCATGTTTTATGTATAAGTAATAAAATATTTGTATATATAATTCCTATTATATGGATTTGTGTAATATAACAGAATTCTAGCTATATAAACTCTAAATAAAGATACTAGATCCAATATTTTCTCCCAGATCATTTAGATTTAAATCTATGCTGATATGAAAGTGAATTGCAGTTTTAGAAGATGAGAATTTGCCTCTGACATATTTCTTTGAAGGAAAACTCAATCATTGAGAAACATTTTAATGCAGACAACGGAAGACTTCTTTCTTTTCTTCTTTGTTTTTCTTCTCTTCCTTTCCAGAATGTCATAAAACCCTACATTGTGTTTAACTTGTTAGCATCATCTGTTTTGCTTTTCCTTATAGTATTTAACATTTTATGATGAAAGATCTTTCCTCATACTAAAACATCTCAGAGTCTCCAATAATTCTTTATACAAAACTGTTGCATAACTGAGCTCATTAACCCTCAGAGGGGAAGGAAAAAAAAACTCATATATGAACAACAAATAACTGGTTACTGAAATTTTGTCCTCTGCAAACTTTGCAGATCCCATTGTGTGAGGACATAGAAATTAACCTTGACTAGCTTAATTCCTACACTTTACCCATCCATTCTATGAGACAACTGTTGTTTTCGACCATTGCTGTTAGAAGTCGTACAGTCAGCTTGAGTCATAGTGACTCCATCCACAACAAAATGAAATGTTTCCAAGTCCTGTGCCTTTCCCATCAAATGTTCAAAACTGGACCACTCTGACCCATAGGGAATTCTGTGGCTGGCTTTTGGCAATCACTTGTCAGACTTTTCTTACTAGTTCACCAGAGATTGGAAGTTCCACTGAACCGTTTCTAGTATCAGAGTAATTCGGAGACACCACTAACAGATGATGGAGCTGGCTGTACAGGAAGAGGCTGGGTCAGGAACCGAACCCTGTCGTGTGGCTAACCCAGAGGCACATTGCTCGAATGGGAGGAGGATGGGCAGTCTCCTTCTGTGAAAGTCACTGTCTCTGAAAACCCACTGGAAGGTCAGCGATGAGTTAGTTCCAAATCGGTGATGCACGACAACTCCTGCATAAAAAATGAGAATTTTACCACTGAGCCACCACTTCTCCCAGCACTCTCTTCCAGAGGAAAATACTGGGGCTCAAGAACAGTTAAGGAATTGGGTATAATTCTGTTTTCCCAGTACTTTTACCCCACATAAAGCTTAAGGTTCTTAAGATTCATGTCAAAAGTCATGGCCCATGGAAAGTACCGGTGTAGAATGAAGTTAACATTCATTTGCTGTCTAAAAGAAATAGGACTTTATAAAAATAAAATATACCATTGATCACTTAGATATTTTTGTTCTTGTTTGTTGTGGATCTTCTAATTTTAAAAGAAAGTATTGATTCTACAATTCAATATGTTGTTGTTGTTGTTGATTGCCTTTGAGTCGAGCATGACTCATAGAGACCCTATGAACCAAAGGCTTGAAGCCCCGCTACAACTATGGACATTTATTAAAGTTTATAGAGTTTCTGGAGTCATAGGTAAATATAAAATTCTTTGTCTTTAAAGTCTAGATGCTGTTCAAAACTCTGATGTCCTTACAAGCTATAATAGACTTGTTCAGTATGTTTTCAATGCAAGATAGTTCTATAATTTTCATTAAATAGATATTGACTAATGGAAACATTTGAATCACACACCAAGTATCACTTTTTGTGTCATTTCTATGGAATAGAAATATTATTAACTAATGAAGTAAAAAAAGGTATTTAAAAAGACAACATTTTTAAAAACAAGATGACAATGAAGCAATTTAGAAGCGAAATGAAAATAGGTACTGTTCTTTTTGTTGTTAGAGGCTGTTGAGTTCCTTTTGACTCCACAGTCCCATGGCCAACATAACGACTGATTTCTGGGTTCTGTGTCCTCCTCACAATCATCACAATGTTTAAGCCCATTGCTGTAGCCACTATGGCAACCCAGGCTCTGAACTTTCCTTCGTTGTTACTGACTTTATACTTGAGCAAACAGATTATCTCCCTCCAAGGGATGATGCTTCCCTGTAACATGTCTTAAGTAAGTGAGACTAAGTCTCCCCAAACTTCCTTTCTTTTTTTTTTTTTTTTAGTTTTCAAAAGGTTTTATTACAGTAACCTGCACTCAAAGCCATTGTCACAGTTTATTTTGGGATATGCTTCTCTTTCTCTAGATTTTATAACAGGTTATTGAATATACAAAAAGCAACAAATCACTTGTTGCTGTCATGTGCTGAACTATGAAAGTTCAGTCTTGAGGTCAGATTCATGACCAGAAACAAGGACTCTTAGGCATATAGTCTCATGGGAAAGCTTGTATATCCAACCTTCGTAAGAGCATTCTGACTGTCCTTCTAAGACAGGTGTATTTCTTCTTCTGGCAGTCAATATTCTTCCTTACCACCATACTTAGATTCATCAGCTTTTCTTCGTTGCTCATCTCAGCTTTCCCACTCACATAAGACAACTGAAAATACTAGAGTTTGGCATAAGGAGTCAAACTTTTTATTTGAATGGTTATATCTGGGAAATTAATTCAAAGCTAAAGGTACAACCAATATTAAATGAACCTTAATCTGCTAGCCAATGTTACTGCTTCAAAATCGTCTACAGAAATAATGGCGTGCCTCATTTCTGCAGATTAATGGCATCTTGGTGCATTGAAAAGGCATTGAGGATTCAGGGTTGATTTCTCAGTATATTTCAACAGCAGCGACCATCCATTTCCTAGCAATGCTTACTTGTGGCTTTGACGCTGGACACCTTTCAGCAAAGTTTCCTGACCAATACAGACTAGGAAGATACTCTGATGATCTCCTCTTGAAAATCAGTTAATAAAACCCTCTGGACCCTAATGATCCACATCCACAGCCTCTCATGAGATGCTGCAGGCCAGGCAGTCCTTTACTCTTGTGCTTGGGGCCTCCTGGATGGCAGTAACAACAACTGAGGTAAATGCACAAGAGCATAAATATTTAAAATTTAAATCTGGAAGATGTGATTAATCAGACATTTCCTTAGACCTAGAGCTGCTAATATTGAATGCATATGCCCCTTTAGAAATGTTCTTGTTCTATTATTCTAAAGTAAATGAATAATGCATTGATAGTCATTAATGGATTTGAGCAAGGAAAAGACTTTTCCTGGCTACTCTGTTGGAATATATCTACAGAAACAACATATGGGTTGTCGAACTCATGTAAATAAATATAAAGGATCCCTGGTGGCATAGCGCACTAAGTATTGGATTGCTAATTGAAAGGCCAACTGTTGTATTTTACTAGCCACTCTGAAGGACAGAGATGAATAAACCAGTATAAAATTATTACCTAACTCAGAAGGGAGGAAGATGAATTAGTCCCTACTTGACTCCTAGCTGATACACCAGTGGATTTTCAACGGCTGTAAATCACACAGAGGGAGATTTTTTCACCTGGAGAAGCCAGTAGAGTTGAACCACCTGCCTTTGGACTGGAAATGTACCTTTTTACACACTAGCCCAGAGCTCCCTCTAAAACCATGTAGTGGCTTCCAATGAGTTGATTGTGGTTTTGTTTTGGATTTGAGTAGAAATTGCAATTATAATGTTCTATTTTTGCAATTTACTACTGAATAAGTCGTTTACAATAAAATGTGAGTATTTAGGTAGAAAGACTTTGGGATATTCAGGACTAAAATCTCCCAAGAAACTAGGAGAGGAATAAAATGTAATTCAGTTGTTTGCTCTCTGGGTTTGTTTGTTGGGTTTCCCTCCCTTCTTTATTCTTTCTTTCTCTCTGTTTCTTTCATTCTCGTTTTCATTGTATTTGGCCAACAGATCTTTTCCCAGAACCCTTAGAGAAAGATATTTGTAATTTGTATCTGTTAGAATTTTGACAAAATAAATGGTGCATGTACATATTTGGTATGAACAATCCTCTATAGGGTGGAAGGCATCCCATTGTCAAATACATTGTTTCTGGGATCAATAAATGCTCTGTCTATGACACATGATCTTGATTCACAGTTTTACCATTAATTGCAATTATTGCTATAGGAGTTAACACTCATGTCTTCAAATTGTTAGTTGCCTAGAAACTTTTAGATTATGGAACTTGCAAGCACTTGCTAATTTAAATATTGTCTACATTCTTCTTGTGCAATCTTATTTTATATTTGACAAGATGCTTTCCATTCTTGACAACATTTTAAAAAATTATAGAAATTGCCACTTGTTGATGCACAAAAAAATGGAAGTTGTTTACAAAATAGTTGATGGCAGTCTATGTTATACCTTCTAGGAAGATATTCTTGTTTATTACAAGGCATTTGTAATGGTTTAATGTTTTAATCCTATTAAACTAGCTACTCCTCTAATTAGGATTTCTTTTTAGGATCTCTGTAGAAAAGTCATAAAATGGTCTATAATACCCTATGTATTTGTTTGACTGTCTTTAAACACTTTTTTCTAAAATACCAAGATCCTTTTCTAAAATGTCTTACACAACGGTGGCTCAAATCTTCAAATTCTCACAATATAAGAGAAATCACCCTCCAATGTGGGTGAGGGTGGTAAAAGAGGAGCTGGATTATATTTCAAAACTGATAATAGACTTCATTTTCATTCTAAAGCCAAAGAAAATTACCTATTGTGGCACCACGAGTGGTGAGAAGGATGCAAGCAAAGGACCTACGAGAAAGGCAGCTCTTCCTTGATACAGAAGAGTTGTACAGTTGTTTTTATGGCTGAACTTGATGGAGACCTATTTTAAACCTTGTCTTTTCTGCTCTAGCCTTCTCTTAAAGGAAGACAAATGCCCTTGAACAGGAGTCTTAAAAGTATGATTCACGGACTTGGGAAGAATTACAGGATGCAGACGGCATAGAGTGGTGTCTACCCCAGAGGAGTTCACATTTCCTTCCTCTTAATCTGAGTGAACCATTAAAAAGTTAGTCAATTTCCCAAGGCTTTTCTCAAGGAATCTCCTAAGAGGAAATACGCAGTGCTGGAAAGGTAATTTACCTAGACGGGCTTTGGAAAGTAAGTTTACTAGTTCTAAAATATCCTACAGCTTGCTTTGAATGGTTGCACTATGCCTTTTAAGGATTATTCCCTAAAATTAGTTTACAAGTAAGATATTTAAACAAACCAGTCACAACCACTGTCATATACTTTTTATTTTCATATACCAACAACTGCAATTAAACCTCAAACATGATAATTTTACAGAAGTTGTAATCTTTAAATATACTATAAATTGGGGTGGGATTTTTTTCTAAAGAAAAAGGTCATATTGAAGCCATAAACATCTTTTTCTACTCTGAGAATGTTTTTAATTATTTTATCTAGTGGGAAAATGCTTTACTCTGGGATAAGGACGTGGGAGGGAAAGAAATGTTTGAGCTCAGTACCTCAGGGAGTGCTGTGGTAATTCGGTTTCTTTTGGTCTTTGGGAAATAGACGTTAAGAGCTCATTCCCTTTTATGGCAAAAATAATTCTAATGAATTTGCCTTTATGAAGTCCACTGAAAAGGATACACAGTTACAGAAAGCTGCAGCTGTGAATATTTGTAAAGCAGCTTGGTTTATCATCTCTGTCCATCCCGGCTCTTCTATCCCTACCTCCAACATGTATCTTACCATATTTTACAGTAAGATGACAGACTAAGTGAGAATGGACGAGGACTTTGGGACATATCAATTCCCATCAACAAACTAATTTCTTTCCTACCGTTTTGTGGGACATAGATAAGAAGTTGGCCCAGTGCAATACATTTATTGCATTTCCTAAGTCCAGGCTTACATTTGAATGAATTTCACTGATTGTCCTGGAAATTGTGTCAAAGTTGTTGTTTAAAAACAAAGAAAAAAATGAAATAAAAGGAAAGAAACAAAAAATGTTATGATATGCATTTAGCAATTTTTTTTCAATTTTATACTTACAATATTTTTTCTTAGATAAAAAAGAGAGGGGAGAAAATAATTAAAAACAAAAAAATAGAGAAACTGAATTAAATGGCCTGCTCCACATCAAGAAAGCTCGATGTACTTGCCATATTTAGGAAGGTTAATGATCTGAGGTTGGCCAAAAAAAGCTAGTTTTCAACATTAAATGCCATTTTTTTAAAGAGTAAACACTAAATTCTGTAATGTTGGGTTACACACATATACTACACATCACACACACACACTATCTTCCTATATACTGTTGCTTTGAGGACCTTCCTTAGCTATCAGGAAGGCGACAGAGCTGTGCTTCATGATAAACTTACTTCATTATATACTTACTGCATTACAAAAGTCAAGAAAGAGGTCAGGTTTGCAAACACTTGGATTCACATCTCATTAATTAACACAATCTTTAGAATATGAGAAGAAAATGGGTTGCTTTTTTTTTTTAAATCTTTTAGGTATTTTATGTTTCATCATCTTCTTTGTATCACCTGAACAAATGGCAAACTTAGGACAGAACTTGCAATGAACTTGCTCTTTTAGCATCTAATTTACCAGTAAAATTAGTAAGATGACTCATTCTTGATAAACAATTGATCTTATTTCTTGTCTTCTGAACTATGAATAAATTTTTTAAAAAAACTTTCCTCCTTTAAAAAAAAAAACAATTCATAAAGCTCAAACCACAGGCCCATGTATTATATTCACATTTTTCTTGCGTGCTTCCTTCTGTGTGTTTTGGCCACACTGTTAGAATTTTCTGTGATAAAAGGACCACCAATCCAGCATGCATGGTGTGAGGTTGGCCTGCGTGAGTGGGCCCCACTGGACCTCTGGGGAAGAGGGCCAGGAATTCACATGGCTTGATTACTGTCAGAATTTTTTTAGGGGTTTGTTTTGTTTTTTCGTTTTCTTTTAAGCTCACTCTACTGTTCAAGCTAAATCAGCTCCTAAGTGTTGGAGGTTTAATACCACCATTGACTAAAAAGAAGCTGCAGAGAAGGCCCAACCATGTCTCTCTGACATTTTAAAGAAAGTAAGACATGAAAGTGTGAGCTAGTTATAAGAACTTAAATTTTTTTAACCAATTTATTAGGTGAAATGCAGAAACTAATGAAAAATATTTTCATTTCAAAAATATAAATGTTTATGGTTTGGTTTAAATATTTTAAAAGGATAATGTTTACTGTTTAGTTTTTCATTTTGGGTTGGTGGTACTTATCTCTGTCTAGTTCTTTTCCTTAAGATTAATAAAAATAAGGTCACTAGGATTATTCCACTTCTAATTCATCTATTGATTATCTATGACACAGTATAAACATTTGGCAAATCTTTGTGGACTACAATATACCATTAAAGCTGTTGAGCAGTGTTGATGATATGTAAATAGAAAATATTTGAGTTTAGTACAGAAGCTCTAATTGTTTAGTAACCATTTATCTACTATTGTCTTTTCTGCCCTTGATTATTCACCTTTGCTTATATCTAATAAAAAGGGAAACATAAATATTTGATAACATTTCTTAAAAACTGTTGCCTATTTCTTTCTAATCTCATGTACATCTTTTTTTTAAAAAAATCCTTGTTTTATATTGGTTTGCTTACAGATTTTGTATACATTGTTTTTCACATTTCAAAATGTCTTTCTCATTTCTTTTATTCACCCTTCCCTCTACAACTCAAATGGTACAACCCTATGCTTACCCCCTGCCTATCCTAATCTCATGTACCTCTGCTGTGATTTTTCAGATCATACCTACACAAAACTACTGGTCTCAAGAGGAGGATAAAGGGCATGTGGAATAAAGTTATCCCAGCTGCATCACACCAGCCAAATTAGCTTTGACCAGGCAAGCCCAAATGACCTACAATGACAAACAACAGTAGTTTGAAGTCATTCAATTTTGGAGCGAGGAGTTATGCACCAATTGTTGCATAATACTGATTAATTAATATATGTGTTCATTCACATAAAATATCACTTTAATTTCTGCTGAACATCAATTTTGGTAGCAGGTCTCTGAGATGAAATTTTCAATAGAAAAAGACAAATGGAGTTGCAATTGGCCTCATGAATGTTGAGACAAGTGTGTGTGCACTGGGTTCTATAATCCTAAATAGGGAGTTATTAAAATTATTCAGAAAGAGAGATTATGTAAAACAAAATTACACAGACTGAGTCAGGGCTAGGAAGACACAGAGCCTAGTAAAGACGAAGGGAATATGTTAGGTAGGCAATTTAGTTTGAAAAGCTTCTAATGCTTACAGATAGATATACATTCATATACCAAGAAAGCATCTGATGCCTTGATGTGCAGAACGGAATGTATCATAGCTAGGAATCATTCTCTTGAACTTCCCATGGATCTAATTTAGCAAAGTCAATTGTCATGAAAGGAAAACTTGACCACATCATTGGTCACTGTCACGAGTGGAAACTAGAGTCAAGGAGAATTATCTTAAAATTGTAAGAGACCTATCTAAATGCACGGCCGCATTTTTAAGAATGCCAGACGAGGGCAGGAAGCCTTTTAATTCTTTGTGCTGTTTTTCTCTTCACTTCCTGCTGTGATCTTCTAGCATAAAGTCCAAAATAATCCAAGGAAAACTATTTCCTTAGTATTTTTGGTATGTCTCTTACCAGGAAACTGGTGGAAGTGTCAGTTGTACCCTTTTCAAAGATTTCTACTCAAACTAAGGGAAGTTGCATCCACTTCCTACCCATTCAGGACTCTGACCATTTGTGGCTTGTTCGTTTTCTTCACAATGAAACCTTACTGAGAAAAAGTAAGGAAGTCCCTTAAGGCCTCACTACAGCTTTATCTCAGCAGCTACAGTATGACTCTTTCATTTCGGAAAATAGGAACTTAAACACAGGGGTCTGAGCATTTGTTGTTAGGTGCCGTCCACCTAGTGCCGGCTCATAGTGGCTATGAACAGCAGAGTGAAACCCTGCTGGATCCTACAACACCTTCACAGTCACTGCAGTGCTGAAGCCCATTGTTTCAACCACTGACAACCCATTTCAGTGACACTATTCTTTTCTTTCTCTGACCTGCTAGTTTTCCAGGTATTTTGCTCATCATGGTCAAAGTGTGCGAGATGAAGTCTCACTATCCTTTATGAGATACTCTAGCTGCAGCTTGTCTAAGAAAAATTTGTTTATTCTGTATAAACATAGTATACAGTATACAAAGGTATAGTCTGTATTCTTTACCAACATTATGATTCAAAACATCAGCTCTTTGATCTGACTTGTTATTTGTCCAGCTTTCACTTATATATGAGCAATAGAAAATATGACATGGGGAGATTCCCCATAATCTTTAAACTGCAATCATTGGTCTTGATCATTTCAAAGAGATCCTTGGAATACTTGCACCAAATCAGCATATTCCAATAGGAAAGATGCTATGAAGTCATAGATTTCTGTCCTCTCCATTCACCAACTTGGAAGGATTCATTCTGAGGATAAAAAGACAACTAGTGAATGATATTATTAATCAAAGATATAAATAGGACTGAATCCTTGGTTCCTGGGATAGGGTACTTAGAAATGATCTTACTTTATTGACTGTTTCACACTCCTCAAAATTATCTGGAGCACTAATGCTAAACTGTTGACAAAACTTACAAAGAGAAAGAAGTATAGTGTCTTTGGTACTTAAAACCTAGAAAAAGCTAATGAGGAAAATGGCAACCAGAATCTGAAACAGAATTCAAGGGATGCATTTTGGAGGTGCAATGCTTGCTTTCAGAGCTGAAACAGTCAGTAAACTTGAGAAGGTTTTGTATGAAGTGGGGAAATGGATGAGAGAGGAGGAAGAAGAAAGAAGACACTACATCTTTAAATTGAATTGAATGTTCTGTGACTTTAAATGAAAGCTCTTCTGTTGTTGAGCAAATAAATTTAAACCACTTAACATGGCAGAGAAGGTCAGGCAAGCTTATTATAGTGATCATAGCGTTACAGCTATTGCGATTGACCGCTGCTCTCTGGAATCACCAATAATCAGAGACCACAAGCTGTGTTTGCAGAGAAAGGTCATCACTCATTTTTTTCAAAGCATTAATATCTTTTGTTTGTTTGGCTCAACATGAAACAGGAATCGATAGAGGTAATTCACAGAGCAATTAGCCCCTCATCTGTCAAACGGCATCTGGGTGTATTTAACAAGAAGACCTTGGAAAGGTTTAAAAAGGAAGAAAGTGCCTGTATGATCAACAATTTATATTTTCTACATGACATGTTGTGTATGTATCTGTGAAAAGGGGGGCCTTGGGAGTAAGAAAATATACATAAAGCAAGCTATAAATCTACACTTCACTGTTAAGATGTCGCAGCATCTAGACAGACCAAGCAAAGCTTAGATTACATTCTTGCCTGCTTCTCATGAAGACAGCAAGCGGCATTTAGGGTCTTGATATCATGGCTGTTCACAGGCAGAACGCATGTACTATTTCTCAGAAAAGAAGATGTCAAGGAAATGCTCACTGTGGGCAGTGTGACAAATTAGAGAGGGTCAAACATCAGGGATATTCTGTGCCCAATTTGATTGCTCCTGAGACTGGTCAAAGCCATGGTGTGTGACCTATCAGAGCATTTGGGCAAAAGGTCATTAAATGAAGACAGCTCTGTCACAGCCTGTCACCAGCCATATATATACTCTTGAGTTGGCCTTTTCTCAGTGTCTGTCTTGCCGGTATTAAAATAAAAAGTGGAATACTGAAACCCCAAATTAAGTTAAATAATTGTTTCATTAAAAAAAAAATTCTTCTCTGCTTCTATTTTTCTTTACTAACTGTGAAGTATATGTATTATAGAATTAATTTAATAGATATCAAAAGGATAAGTTTTAAGTATTCTGCTGAGGGATTTGTCTGCAAGTTTCCATAAATGGCATTACTCACAGCAGGACCAGATATACTTCGGGAATGTGGTATTTTCCTTTCAATTCTCTGGTTCTTCCTTTAGTTTTTTTATTTACTTTTCTTTCTTTCTCCACTGCCTTATATCTTTTCTTTTCTTTTTATTTTTTTTGTTTGTTTTAGTCTCCACTGAGATCATAAGATCATATCCAAAAAAGAAATGATGAAATGAGAAGCAAAATTTTAAATTTGAGTTGAGGAAACGTGTCTGTAGGGGTTTTTGTTTTGTTTTGTTTTGTTTTTCATGAAGGGTTTAAATTTCCTTTTTTTCCCTAAATATCTAAACAATCTAATATGTTGTCTATTCATCTCTTGGACTTTCCCCACAACTTATCTGAAACAGTATGTTATTAAACAGCTAAGTGAAAAAAGCAAGAGATTACGTTGAATTTTGAGGATGATCACAACTGTGGAAAAAAGAATAGAAAAACTCTGGGAGGAAATTATTTTTTTTTTCAGCAGATCCTTTTATTAGCAAGTTCAATGATATTAGAATCTTTCCATGATTTACAAATGTACAATATATTTATAGCATTATCTTCAGTGCAAAGATATACATATAGTATATTGTGATAATTCTTTGTAAAAACATGAGATGGCAGAGTATAAAAGACACACAAGGCATAGTTCCCACAAACATTTCCAATTATAGGAAATTATTTTTAAATAAAACTTTTAAGATCTTTGAGTGGAGGATTATGAAGACTGTTTTTGCCAATTGAAATTCCTGCATTTTCTAAAACAAAAAAAATTTATTCCTTTTTATTGTTCTAGCACAAAAAATTAGAACATTTGTTTTGGCTTCTCGGTGTTCTAGTGCAGTATTCAGGGACTCTTCTAACATCTGTCTTGGTATTTTCTTCCTCCTCTCTCTTTGTGATTATGACAACAGGGTCAGGTGTGTCAGAGATGGTAAGGTTGGCTCAAGACAGGCCAAGGTTCAGAGCTGTTGTTCTTAGGATCACTATGAGTCATAGCTGACTAAAGAGCACAGAAATTAGAAGTGTTTCTTTGCAATTTTAAGTATTAAATATCTGGAGAGATAGATTGTTGTTGCTGTGAGCAGTGGAGGTAGAACTGACCCTCCTGTGAATTTTCAGACGCAGTAAATTACACTGGAGGAAATTACCCATCTTTCTCCCATGGAGCGGCTGGTGGTTTCTAATTACAGGGCTTTAGGATTGCAGCTCAGTTTCTTACCACTAGTGGGGGGGAGAGAGAGAGAGAGAGAAAGAGTGAGAGAGAGAGATATTTTTAATGTTTTAAAAATTTACTGTACTTTATACTGGCCTCAGATAACCAAATTTTTGCTTTTGGTAAACACTGCCACACATTCTAATTGAATGTGTTTTTGTGATAAGAACAAAAAATAATTTCTTATAATTAATGGAATTGTCCAGAACATAAGTATCTGACTGTGAGATTAAAGATGAAGGCAGTGGCATACAAGTTATATCTTGCAACATATCTAGAGATCTGAAATAATAAAGTCCTACTCTAAAAGGTTTTCATTGTCAAATATTTGAGTTCATCTTATTTTTCAGAGCTTGGAATTTAATTTTGGAGTCAAATATGTTTGAAACAATACTTCCAACTCATCTCCTCGTCATTTTTTATGTTTTGTGAGCTGTTAGAATTTCAATACATGACTTCCTTTAATTAGAAAAGTTCTTTGTAGCCCACAGACACTGGCTAATAATTATTTCCCAGATTACCAGTCTAAAGCAAACATCATAGTCAGCAGTTGCCCGAGTTCTGTTTCGCTTTCACGAAAAAAACTATAATAGACTTCAGCCACAGTCCAAATCATCCCACCTTCTACATGGTTATTTGTGAGCAGGGGTCATTATTCCCTTGTTAGGCCTTCTTAGGGGTGGGTCTGACTTGCACAGGCTTTACACATTCTTCTGATTTGTAAATCAAACCTGAGTTAGAAGGATGGGCTGCCATCTCCTCCGGGCTCTGCTCAGTGTCACAGGGGTACAGTTCATCAGACAAACACCTCATAAGCATCAGCTCTGGCTGCCTTCCAGGGAAAACCATGTCATGCTATTGAATAACACTTAGGACCCAATCTTTCATCGTACTCCTCCATAACTAAATAAATTGGGTAAAGGTCTTGCCCTGTTTCAAGATAACAAGAAGTTTAAAGAACTTAACTAGTGTTTCATGTTGCAGACACTAAGCTCTACAGGAGTGAGTGAAAACAAGATGGCTACTTTCCTGAAGTTCAAAGGCAGCTCAGATACTGAAGGAACACAGCAACTCTGGTTCCCTGACGGGCACAAGGGAAGTTACTAAAAATCACAAGGGCAGCAGGGAAGTGAGCATAGATCTTTCCAAGACCCTACTGCTCAAAACCTGATCATTACGGTACAGAAAAGACAGACAATCTCCTCCAGAGGGATTAATTGCCTTAAAAACCCCCTGGGGGGGTCAGCTACAAATCAGTTCCAATTTAAGGGTTCTTAACACCACCACCATTACTCAGAATCTGGTAATCTAGATCAGAGATTAGAAAAGTTTTTCTGTAAAGCAACAACAAAAAGTACATTAAAACATACCAATAACCACTCAACTCAGCCAATTATGACTCATAGTGACCCTCCAATGCTTTCTGAGGCCATAAAACTTAAGAGGAGGAAAATGTCTATCTTTCTTCCAAAGAGCCACTGAAGGATCTAAAGGCCATGATGTGCTGTAAGTTTTGGTCCACAGTGAATACACAGCACATATTTATTGCTTTCTTGACCACATTGTCTCTGTCACAGCTACTCAACTCTCTTGTTTTAGTATGAAAGTAGTGATTGAAAATTAAGTATACTTCATAACAGATGAGGGAGAGAATAATTTAAACGTGATATATGATAGTGTATTATGGTTATCACAAGAGTCCAGAATTAAGGTTACATAGTGGAGTGTACTCGGGGAGTTGGGAGGGTTGCAGAGGAATTGTATACCAAAGAAGTAATTTTTCTTTTACTTTTCAAAGAGAGGAGTGAACTGGGGATGGGGGAGGACTGGGCAGGAAGAAAAGTGCAACAATGAATAAATGGAAATCCAAAATCTCTATAAATATTCATTAAAATTAATAAAATTTTAAAAAAATGTGTAAACTGATGAAGACTGGCTGTGTTCAAGTAAAACCATTGGGTGCCCTAAATAAACCCATGTTTTATTTTTGTTTTCTCTAACTATTTACAAATGTCAGATAATATCACTAACATTAGAGGCAAGAAAAATCATGCTGAAGGTTATCCAAAGGCAACAGGAGCAGTTCATCAAAAAAGAACTACCAGAAGCACAAACTGGGTTTAGAAGAGGTCATAGTATTAGGTACATCATTGCCAATACAGATGGATCTTTGTCCAAAGCAGAGAGCTGTTGTTGTTGTTGTTGTTGTTAGGTGCTGTTGAGTCATAGACATATCATAGCAATCCTGTGAACGGAAGGCCTGAGCACTGTTCGTACATAGAGTTTCCGGAGGCAAGTCATTTCGGAAGTGGATGCCACTCCTGCTTCTAGGCTTGTTTTAATTGGGAAACTCCACCAACACTGTCCACCATGGGTAACCATTCTCACATTTGGCACATCAGTGTTACAGTGTTTAGCATCACAGCAACCGCAAGTTACCTCTGTGCAGCAATGCACAGACCAGTGCTATACCACCTAGAACAATGTTTGACAAAAAAAAA
>NW_006399954.1:3702267-3711139 GCF_000299155.1 Elephantulus edwardii
AGTTATCTCTGTACAGCAAATGGACAGACCAGTGCTGTACTACTTAGAACAATGTTTGACAAAAAAAAAAAAAAAAACCAACACAATTTGAACCAGGCCTGAGAGCCTCAGATTAAAATCACCCCTCTTGGGTTTGGTAGCTAACTTTCTTTCCACTAGGCCTACCAGATGAATATCAATTCGTGTTTCATTGACTATGCAAAGGCATTTTACTATGTGGATCACAATAAATTGTGGATAACCTTGAGAGGAATGGAAATCCTAGAACACCTGATTGTGCTCATGGACCAAGAGGTAGTCATCAGAACTGAGAAAAATCAGGAAAGAAGTCTGTCAATCTTGTCTCTATACCTCTTTAATATGTAGGCAGAACAGGTCATTTGAGAGGCTGGACTTTATGAAGATGAATATGGCATCAGAATTGGAGGAACACTTATCAACAACCAGAATTATGCAGATGACACAACCTTACCTGCTGAAACTGAGGAGAGCCTGAAATATTTGCTGCAGAAGTTCAAGTAGTATAATCTACAATATGGATTGAAGCTAAGCTTCAAAAAAATAAAGGGCCAATTGACAGCATCATGATAGATGGTGAAGAGTTTGAGATTGTTAAGAATTCCAGCTTACTTGGTTCCACAATCAACACTCTTGGTATCAGCAGTCAGAAAATCAGAAAATGAATTGCAATAGGAAAATCTGCTGTTAGAGACCTCTATAGAGTGCAGAAGAACAAGAATGTCAGTCTAGAGACTAAGGTACACTTGCCCCAGGCCATGGTATTCACAGTTGCTTGCTTTGTTATCAGAGATCTCAACAGTGACTAAGGTGACAGAAGAAGAGTAGAGGTCCTGAAGAAGAGTGTTGAACATACCATAGATTGCCAAGAGAACGAATATGCGTGTCCTGGAGAGGATAAAACCGAGCTGTTCCTTGGAGGCAAGAATTTTGAGACTCCATCTCACATACTTTGGGCATATAGCAAGGAGGGACCAGTCTTTGGAAAAGGACAACATGCTTGGAAGGGTGGAGGGAGAGCACAGGAGAGGAAAACCCTGGATGAGATGTATTGACACAGTAACTGGGATAATGGGGGTACATGTGTCAAAGACAGTGAGATTGACTCAGGAAAGACCAGAGTTCACAATCACTGTGCAGATATGGTCACTATGAGTCATAGTTGGCTCAATGGCACAAAACAACAAAGATCATTTATAGGCGGAACCAAAAGCAGGTGTTGCACCCTTGCTCTAGAGTCTGAGAATGTGGGCGGTGGAAATGGTTAAGCACTCTATTGTTAACTGCAAGGTTGACAATCTGATCCATTCACATAAATTTATCTTGGAAAAAGTTCTGGCATCTGCTTCTGAAAGATCACAGCCATGGAAAAAACTTAGTGAATTAGTTCTGTCTCCTAAGCAACTTGCAGGGGCACCATGGGTCAGTCAACTCGGCAAGCCACTGACTTGGTGGTGCAAATGCTTAAGCACTGGGCCCCTCTCTCATAACTGCTTGTTCAAACCCAGCTAGCAGTGCCTCGGGGATCGGGGTGGTGATTTGCCTGCAAATCCCACAGCCTTGAGAGCATGTGGAGCAAGCTCTACTCAGCACAGGGAGGGAAATTTACTCCATGACAGCTAACAATGAGGGAAATTTACTCCATGACAGCTAACAATAGCAACAACAAAGCCTCGAAATTGGAGTGTCAATTTGAGAATCAGGTTATAGAGAAGGGAAACCCCTTCTTGACGACTATCAGCTCAGTGAAAGACACATGTGTCATAGAATATGAATAAAATTGAGATTTCTTGGGAAATTTTTTGTCAGTTTTTTTCATATTTTTACTGGTTTGCATATAACCATTCATTTACATTGTGTTTCAATATTTTACACAATCTTTCACATACATTGATAGTGACTGAACATTGGCTATAGTCACATACATTATGTTTTATACAATTGTTTGTATACATCATATTTATAAAACGAATTATTCTTGATCTATGTCTGTTATCACCCCATCTTTTCACGTTCTCATGAAATCATTCCCATTTTACCACAACCCTCTCATCTGCCCACTAACTTCCCTTCTTTCCTTTTTCTGCCCCTTCTCTTTCTTGCCTTCAGCTCTTGAACATTCATACACACTTTACTCAGTTATCTTTCTCTTTTCAGCATTTGTCATTATAAAATGGAGTTATTGCACTCAGCATAATGCTCTCTACACTCTCCCAATTTATAGAGTATTTTACGAAATCATTGTCATAAATGCTACACAATATTCAATTTATCAACCCATTCATTTGTTACGGGCATGTGGGCTGTTTCCATTTACTTGTTGCTGTGAATAATGCTGTTGTGAGCATTGTTGTTGTAAAGTGCCAGTCGAGTAAGACTCATAGTATATTATGAACAATAGATCTAAATTCTATCCCAAATAGCACCATTTTTTATCATTCTAGACATATTTTAGTCCATTTCATTGAAGGTCTTCCTCTCTTTTGCTAACACTCTACTTTTCCCCATGTTATGTCTCATTTCAAGGACTGATTCCTCCCAAAAATATGTCCAAAATAGTTGAGACAAAGTTTCACCACCACTGCCACTAAGGGAAAATTTTATCTGTATTTATTTCAAGATGGAAGTTTGTTCTTTTGACAGTTCATGGTATATCCAATACTCTTTGCCAACACCACACTTTTTCTTTTAACAGCACACTTTCAAAGGCACCGTTTCTTCTTATGTCATCCTTATTCATCCTTTTCCTATCATTCTTATCCTCTTTGGTTTAAGAGGAATTAAACCAGAGGTCACGTCTTTACATTTGTATATATATGTACATGTATTTTATGTAATGAGAAGATAGAAATTAAAATATTAACAAAGTTTACTTTCATGTTAGAAATCATTATTTATGATTTTCTTGCTTTTTAACTATTTCTCACTAATATGTATTGCTTTTAAAATTGGAAAAATAGACGCAACAAATGTAATTAGAAGACATTTTACTCCCAACTTTAAAAAGTATTTTAATTTTTTTCTGTAGGGGTATGTGCAAAGGCATTTGACTGCTGGATCACAATAAACTGTGGCTGACTTTGAAAAGAATGGGATAGAACACTTGATTGTGCTTATGTAAAACCTATACTTGGGCCAGGAGGCAGTCATCAGAACAGAGCAAGGGAGTATTCATAGTTAAAAATCAGGAAAGGTGTATGCTAGGGATGCAGCCTATCTTCATACCTTTTCAATCTATATGCAGAACAGATTATCCAGGAGGCTGGACTGTATGAGGAGAAATGTGGGATCAGGATTAGAGGAAGACTCATCAACAACCTGAATTATGCTGATGACATAACGTTGCTTGTTGAAACTGAGGAGGACTTGAAGTATTTGCTCCAAAAGGTCAAGGACTGCAGCCTTCAATATGGACTGAAGCTCAATATCAAGAAGACAAAGTTTCTCATCACTAGGACAATTGGTAGCATTACAATAGACGGTGAAGAGATTGAGATTGTTAACAGCTTGCTTTGCTCCACAACAAAACTCTAGCAGCTGGGAAATCAAAAGACAAATTGCATGGGGGAAATCTGCTGTCAGAGAACTCTCCAGAATGTTGAAGAGCAACAGTGCCAGTTTGAGGACTAAGATGCAGCCTGATCCAGACCATGATCTTCACCATTACTTGCTCTGTATCAGAGAACTGGACAATGACTAAAGGTGAAAGAATAATTGATGTCTTTGAGTTGTGGTGCAGAAGAGGAGTATTGAATATACCATGAACTGCTAAGAGAACCAACAGTTCCATCCTGGAGAGGATGAAACCAGGCTGCTTCTTGGAGTCAAGGATTTTAAAAGTTTTTCTGGCATAACTTTGGACATGTCGCTGGAGGGACCAGTCTTTGGAAGAGTGGAGGGACAGCACAAGAGAGGAATAGCCTGGATGAGATGGGTTGATTCAGTGATTGGGGTAATGGGGTTGGGTGTGTCAGAAAGAATAAAATTGGCTCAAAAGAGCAGGATTCAGAGCTGTGTATACATAGGTTTGCTATGAGTTGTAGATGACTTGGTGACACACAACAACCGCAACAAGTATATATATATAGCCCCTTAGCAATCCTGACTGGGGGATCATAAGCTGCTGTGAATGATTCACTGCTCCCTGAAAACGTTAGTGATAGCACTGAAGATAACCTCCAGGGAGCCCATAAAAACAATTACCTCAAAGTTATACAAAAGCAGCATCTTTTATGACACACAAATAAAGAAAAGGAAGGAAGAAATGTGAAATTGCGTGAGTAAAATCTAGCAAAAAGGACAGAGTTATTCTGAGTAAAAAAGAAAGAACCCATTTTACTAAAGTATGTAAACTTTTGGTAGATCAATATGAGAATGAAATAAGAAAGAGCCCACCAGCCTCCCTCCTTTTTCATTCCAAAACATAACAAAGCACTAATTATGCTTTGGCACCAAAACTTCCTAAACAATTGGCTGAGTCCAACACAGTGACATTTTCATTCCTATGGATAAAGTAATGATATGTTCTTTAACTTTTTGTAACAAATCTCAAGTCATAGTCTAATATATGATTTCTACCTATACATCTATAAATTTATGACATTTTTAAGTACCTTAAGTGGCCCAGTGATTATGCACTTGTTTGCAAGCAGAAAAGTTAGTAGTTTGAATCCACTAAGGGAGAAAGATATAGTAGTCTGCTTTCACAAACGTTACAGCCATAGACATCCTATGGCACAGTCTTACCTTGTAGGGTTACTAAGAGTTTGGTTAAATGCCACCAGATACTATATTTTAGACACCATAGAAAGAATGTGTTAGTTAATGTTTTGGGCCAGTTTGGTTGCCTATGATTCTCTGGTTTAGTAGTTATGATATGATGATTCCCTTGGTGACACTTGACGTAATGTAATCATTCTCTTGATGACAATTTACTAGGAGTAGCCAATTGGTTGAAGGGGAATTTCCTTGGGGATGTGGTATGCACTAAATGGGTAAGGAAGTTTAGTTGAACCTGTTTGTTCACTCTGGATCCTCTGATTTCTTAGACTTGAAACAACAAGCTTTTTGTCTACTAAAATTGATAGAATTTCATAGACCTTCTAAGTCAGTAAGAAACCTGTCTTACTTGCTGATCTTAGGTTTGTCAGCCTCTCACTAAATATTTGTGTTTGTGTGTGTATCTATGTATAATATTCATTGGTTTTGCTTTTCTTGAGAACCCAGCCTAAGATGACGACTATTACTGGTAGCTTCAGCTCAGATAATTCCAAATTACAGCTACCTTAGGCACAATAGAAGACGTCTGCCCAAACCTGAATCATCTTCACAGGCTCTATGGTGTTTATATCTATTCTATCCATCTCCTTGATGCTCTCGCTCTCTTTTTCACTGACCCTTTACTTTGATAAAACATGATATCCTTGTCCAGGGACTAGCCTCTCCTAA
Organism: Elephantulus edwardii; assembly: GCF_000299155.1. Classification (NCBI taxonomy): domain Eukaryota; kingdom Metazoa; phylum Chordata; class Mammalia; order Macroscelidea; family Macroscelididae; genus Elephantulus; species Elephantulus edwardii. Next base: position 3,707,734 of record NW_006399954.1, read on the forward strand.
TAACATGCCAAAAGTATGTGAGATGAATCTTCACCATCTTTGCTTATAAAGAACTTTCTATCTACCCTTCATCCAAGACAAGCTCTTTATTCTTTTGACACTTCTTTGTGCATTCAGTTTTCTTCATCCATACTGCAATTAAAAGGCACCAATTCTTCTTTGATATTACTTGTTCATTAGCCTCTTCCTTGTTTACTAAACTTCTTAGAAAGCTATACAAATGAAGAAAACACTGAAATGATTTCATTTTACGTGGATTCACAGTCAACACCCATGGAAGCAGCAGATCAAAAGATACTGTGTTTTAGGCAAAGCTGCTGTCAATAACCACTTTGAATTTCTAAAGAGCAAAAACATTAGCCTAAAGATAAATATCTTCTTGACCCAAATCATACATTTTTATTTTTTTATTTGCATGTTAAAATTGGACAATCAATAAGGAAGACTGGAGAAGAATTCAGGCTTTTGCATTGTAGTGTTGGCAAGAATATTGAATGTCCCATAGACTGGCCAAAGAACACACATAGAGGAGTGCATTGGGGTCGGGGGATTTTATACTGATGAAGAAGTTTATCTTTTGCTTTTCAAAGAGAGGAGCAAACTGGAGGGAGGGGAGGAAAGAGAAAAGTGCAACAATGAATGAATAAAAATCCAAAATCTCTGTAAATGTTCATTAAAATTAATAAAATTTGGAGAAAAAAAAGAACACACACATCTATTTTGGAGGAAGTGCAACCAGAGTACTGCTTAGAATTAAAGATTATGAGACTTCATGTAACATATTTTGGGCCTTCTGCAAGCAAGTTTCTACTGAAGATTATCCAAAAACGATTAGAACAGCACATCAGCAGAGAACTACCGGAAGTCCAGGCTGGGTTTAGAAGGGGTCATGGCACTAGGGATATTGTTGCTGAAGTTACATGGATCTGTTTAGGGATCTCTCAAAAGTACTCAGGAGCAACGGTGTTTCTCTGGAGACTAAGGTGCGCCTGATACAGGCCATGGTACTTGCAATTGCTTGTTATGCATCAGAGAGTTGGACAATGACCAGGAAGGACAGAAGGAAAGTGGATGCTTTTGAGCTGTGGTGCTGGAGAAGAGTACTGAATGTACCATGGACTGCCAGGAAAACAAACAGATTCATCTTGGAGAGGATTAAACCAAGCTACTCCTTGGAGGCAAGGATTCTGGGGCTTTGTCTGACATACTTTGGACATGTTGCCAGGAGGGACGGGTCCTTGGAGAGGGACATCATTCTTGGGAGGGTGGAGGGACAGCACAGGAGGCGAAGACCCTCTATGAGATGGATTGATTCGGTGACTGGGGTAATCGGGATGGGTGTGTCAGAGGCGGTGCGGTTGGCGCAGGATAGAGCAGGGTTTAGGGGTGTTGTGCATAGGGTCACTATGAGTCGCAAACGACTCGACGGCACATAACAACAACAACAACAACAACATCAGGAACGACCATTCATTAGAAAAGGACAGCATGCTGGGAAAAGTGGAGAGTCGTTGAAGGAGAAGATGAGATGGATTGACATAGTGACTGCAGCAATGAGCTTGGGCACCATGAAGATTGTGTGAATGGTGCATATTTGCGGAAGGTTTTCACATGTTTATGTATAGGATTACTATGTGTTGTGGTTGATTTGAAGGATCTTAGGGAGCTCTGGTGGCCTAGTAATAAGAAGCTGAGCTACAATCTCAAAAGCCCATGTTTAGACTCCACTAGCTGCTCTGTGGGAGATGGATGGTCAATATCCTCCTGTGTCATTTACAGCCCCTGAAAACCTGCTGGAGGGTCAGCTTTGAATTGGTTCTCACTTGACAGCAAATAACCACAAGCAAGCAGCAACAATTCATTGGCCTACCATAATGTGGTATTTAATTTTCTCTTTAATTAAAAGGTAGTGATGCATTGAAAGTTGTGCTGAGAAAAATGTTACATAAAGGCAGATTACTGAACAGTCAGTTTTGAGTTATCAAGTATTAGAAAGAATATACATAAACATATGGTTGATCACTTGGAAGAAAAGTTAGTATCTGCAACTGGAAAAACTTGCTTCTAAGAAGTAAAAGAAAGACAGGCATTTGATACATTTTGCCCAAAAAGCTTGGGATCATTAGGTTTATATGTCAGTAATTTAAATTGAAAATAACAATAGAAATACAACCAAGAGAGGCACTACCGATTGCACCTGTCTTCTTCCTCTTTTTCTGTTTCTGTCTCTTAGAAACCTAGTTGCCAAGCAATTTCCTTGAGTGATGGACTTGTAAGGAGGAAGAAATTATAGTTGTACGACCCATCTACCTTATTTCACCTTATCAAGTGCACTCCCCAATTCATGTGCTTAGCAGTTCCCCTTAGTCTGACAAGAACCAGCATTATTCTGGGACTTTTTGAGCCCTCCCGTGGCAAGGGCAGGTGACATTCATCTTGACAATTCAGAGCAGTAACCAGGTACTACTCACAGACCACTGTTAGCCTTTCAGAGTGTTCTGATTGAACTAAGAGGAAACGTGAAAACATATTTTACTTTTCCCAGTTTGTGCTACCAACCCCAAAGTACACAATTCAAATACACCAGCTGAGAGAATGAATTAGAACTCAGTGCTGCCTCACTATGAAGGATTTGATCTTTTTTGATTCTCAGAGATGATTGGTAGAGATTTTTTTTTTTTATTTTTTTAAGGCAGTGTGACAAGAGCAAAAGAGAGATGTGGGGAATTATTCAGTTAAAGATTATAAGGGCTTTCTCCTGCACTCAAAGGTTGTAACAGAGATACAAACAAGAAAAAGAAAAAAAATTCAATTCCAAGTCAATGGCCATGATATACAGATATCTATCTATCTATCTACCTACCCACCTACCTACCTACCTCTCTCTCTGGCAGCTTAGTGGTAAGAAAATGCACTGCAATTCCAAATGCATGTGTTTTGAATCCACCAGATGCTCCATGGGAGAAAGATAGACAATCTCCTCTCACGAGATTAACTGCCTCGGAAAACCCACTAGAGGGGCAGCAATGGGTCAGTAGTGACTTGATGGTACACAACAGCAAATTTATGCACACATACATACACATGGGTGTTCTGGTGGCTTAATGATAAGGAATTATATTGCCAAACCAAGGACATTTGGTTTGAATCAACTAGCTCTTCCATGGGAGATTAAAAGGCAATCTTCTCCCAAACAATTTACAGCCTCTGAAAACCCACAGCAGACTTAGATATGAGTTGACTTCAAGTCTATGGTACATAACAATTATTTGTCATTGTTTTGTTGTTATGTGCCGTCAAGTCGTTTCTAACTCATAGCGACCCTATGCACAACAGCCCTAAGCCCTGCTCTATCCTGCGCCAACCGCACCGCCTCTGACACACCCATCCCGATTACCCCAGTCAC
>NW_006399954.1:3712144-3737793 GCF_000299155.1 Elephantulus edwardii
AAGAATAATAATTACGTCATTTAATAGGGTGTGTATATATTTATTATACATGGTATATATAAAACAGAATCTTGCTTTGTTAGAATCCTATAATCTAAGATAACAATAAATCAAGACCACATTTTGTTCTATTCATTCATCGTAAACTAGTTTAATGATATAGAATATTATAGTATCTGTCATAGGGCCATGGAAACACTCATCTTCTAACCAAAAGGTTTGTGGTTTGAAGCCACAAGCTGATCTATGGGAGAAAGATAAGGGAGTCTATTTCAATAAAAATTACAGCCTTGGAACCCTATAGCACCATTGTGTTCTGCCCCAGTATCATAATAAGTCAGAATTTGACTTGGTAACAGTGGGTTTTCTTGTTGTTTACATATAAAATATTATATCATGTAGACATACTCTTTATAAATTATTACTCTCTATAATTGAACATAGAGTTTCTGGAGGCAAGCTATTTCAGAAGTGGATGCCACTCCTGCTTCCACTTCATAGGGTCTCTATGAATCATCTAGGACTCAATGGCACCTAACAACATAATTGACCACTGATATAATTTATAAAGTTTTATTACAAATGTTTTTCAATTTGCATGTAAATTATTTTGTTCATCTCTGACTTTTCTGTTAAAATACAAATATTTTCTTTTAAATACAACATTTGGCATTCCATTATTTTCTTTAACGTATGGAATATTTTTTACAATACTTTTATTGTGATTTTAATGAAAGTTTACAGAAAACATGGATTTCCATTCATTCATTGTTGCATATTTTCCTCCCTATGTCTCCATCCCAGTCCACTTTTCTATGCACCCCTTATTCTGGACTGTTGTCATGCAAATCACATCTAATCATATATTCCTTTTAAACAATTATTTCCCTCATTTGTTTCAATGCAGTGTTCATGATTTACTTCTATTTTCTTAGTTTTTCCTAACACCCAATGTCAGTAATGTTTTACTACAGTGGTATTATGCAGTGTTTGCCCTTTTGTAACTGAGATAGTCACTCAGTATAATGTCCTCCAGGGTCACCCATTTTGCATAATATTTTATGAGTTCCTCATTTTTCAGTGCTGCGTAGTCCATTATGTAAGTATATCAAAACTTCTCTACCCAATCATTTGTTGATGGGCACTTGAAGCAACTCAAGTTGAGTTGCTCACTTGAGTTACTTCCATCTCTTTGCTATTGTGAACAGCACAGCAATAAACATGGCTGTGCATGTATCTGTTTGGATAGATGTTCTGGTTTCTTTAGTGTATATTCCCAGTAGTGCAATTGCGAGGTCAAATGGTATTTCTAGTTCCAACTTTTTGAGAATGTGCCAGACTGCCTTCCATAGTGGTTTGCACTATTTTATGCTCCCACCAACAGTGAATAAGAGTCCCAATTAGTCCACAACCTTCCCAGCCTTTGTTGTTTGTGGCTCTGTTGAGCTTTGTTATTGTTACTGGGGTGAGATGATATTTAATAATTGTTTTGATTTGCATCTCTCTTACAGCGAGGGATTTTGAACATTTCTTCACGTGTTTGTGCCCCATCTGAATGTCTTCTTTGGCGTGTCTATTCTTATCCTGTGCCCATTTTGTAATTGGGTTGTTTACCTTTATCTTGTTGAGGTGCCTTATCACACATGTCATTATCAAATAGTTTTCCCGGTCTGTGGCTTTCCTTTTTACCCTGTTGGAGAAATTTTTTGATGTGCATAGGGATTTGATTCTTAGAAGGACCCATTTATCTATTTTATTCTCTCCTCATTGTAGGTTTTTCCGGATGCTTAGAAGACAATATATGTTGTGTATTCATGTTTCTAGAGTCCTTCCAAGCTATTCTCTGGTGAAGTTTATGTAATGCATGAAATTTAAATCTGAATGTTGAGCAATTCTTCAGAAATACCACAATTTTCGCTTTTCCAAGTCATCACTTCAAAGAATTGATCCTCTTTGCAGGAAAGAAGGAAGTCTAGCTAGGAAGGTGGAAGGTAAGAAGGGAGGAAAAGAAAGAAGTTAAAGGGAAAGGAGAGCTGGAGAGAAGAAAAGAGAGATTGAGATTGTAAGAGTGACAGAGGGAGAAAGAAGAAAAGGAATTTCTTTTACAGGGACAGATTCTTATTTCATGCTTGTCAGCCAGGTAAGCAAGCTTATTTAAAAAACAAACTTCTTAGTATACTGGGTATAAGTAAGAAAGATTCATGGTAGATTTAATCATTGTAGTTATTGATTTATAGAATGGCCATAACAATTCCTAAATGGGGTGTCTACTTCACTCTGTAGGACCACTTCTTCACTTTGGGGCATCTCAATTTATGAGCCCTGTAAGTTTACATATCCTTACAAGGAGATGTGAATGTCTGGAAATGTTTGAGTTTTGAATATTAAACTAGATCATGTATCTTCAGGGACATCATGCTTGGGAGAGTAGAGGTACAGCACAAGAAAGGAAGACCATCGATGAGATGAATTAATTCAGTGACTGGTATAATACGCTTGAGTCAGAGACAGTAAGATTGGCACAAGATAGAGCAGGGTGTGGGGCTGTTGTACATAGGGTTGCTATGAGTCCCATGCAACTTTACAGTGAATAAAAACATCTCCAGGCACCTCTAACTAATTTCTTTTTATCTTTAGATAGAATTCTTGCCCTTGTTCACAGCGATAGGACTCTCTCGCAAGAGGCTTTCTAATATTAAAAAGCATACTTTGTTCTTTGTTCTTTCAACGAAGTAAATAATTCCTTGTTGCTCAGAATTCACCGATGATTCTAGTTATCATACTCTTGTGCAAATGACAGTGTAGAGAACAAGAACGAGGGAGCAAGTATGTGAATTAAATGTCACAGGCTTGAAATTGGTGTAAGATTGTGTTGTCTGTAAATGGTATAAGGCAGGATCTGTTTAGAAAGGAGATACTAGAGAAATAATCTGTGAGGGGAGTTATTTTGATTCAATTTTGCATTCCTCCTCCCGAAATAAATGTTGTAAAATCCAACCCCTACACCTGTAGTTAAGACATCCTGATGGTGCAGTGGTTAAGTGCTCAATGCTTAACAAAAAAGATCTCCTGTTTGAAACCCCAAAGTACTCCTCAGGAGAAAGAGATTAAAGTCTGTTTATGTAAAGATTGGTGTTTGATATTGTGTGCTGTTGAATCAGGATTGACTCATAGCTGACTTTCCAGCAGATCTTTAGAGGCAGTAAACTACATGGGAGGAGGCTGTCTATCTTTCTCCATCAGAGCAGCTGATGGATTTGAAGCAGTACAGCTTCTTATCACCAGGCTACCAGAGCTCCCTGAATAAAGATTGGAAAGAATGTTACAAACCTTACGGATAGGTTTTACACTGTCTTAGAGAAGTATGAGCAATCTCCTCCCATGTGATCAACTGCCTCTGAAAACCCGCCAGAGGGTCAGCTATGAGTCAGTTCCAACTCTACGTTGTACAATATAGAATTACAATGAATTGACGTAAACTCTGTAATAATGGGTTTACATGACTTGTTAGGCTGCTACGGCAATCATTAGAGATTTTAATCTACCAGAAACATCTTTATGAGAGAAAGATGTGCAGTCTCCCCACCCCCATACACCCTCAGAAACCTGAGAAAGGGTCACCATTGCAGTCATGATTGCAAAGTGGTAGGTTGTTGTGGTGATGGGAGTTATTATAGTGCCATAATGGTTAAATACACAGCTGCTAATCTAAAGTTTAGTAGTTTGAAACCACCAGTCTCTCTGAAGGAGAAGTATGCAATCTGCTTCAATAAAGATCACAGACTTAGCTTCCTAACTCTACCTTTGTACTCTGTCTTCTTACGGTTGCTATGCATCTTGGTACTAGTAGTCAGGAAATCAAAAGATGAATTTTTTTAGGAAAGTTTGCTGTCAGGGAACACTCCAGAGTGCTAAAGAGCAATGATGTCACTCTAGAGACTAAGGTGTGCCTGGTCAAGGTCATGGTCTTCTCAAATGCTTGCTATGCACCTAAAGGCTGGACAATGACTAAGAATGACAAAAGACTTGATGTCTTTGAATTTTGATGCTGGAGAAGAGTATTGAACATACCATGGACTGCCAGGAGTACAAATAGGTCTATTACAGAAAAAGTGAAACCAGGTAAATCTTTCGAACCTCCATCTCACATACTTTGGACATGTTGCAAAGAGGAACCATCACTTGGAGAAATATTTCATGCTTGGAAGAGTACAGGGTCAGCAAAGGAGAGGAAGGCCTTGGATGAGATGATTGACCCAGTGATTCTAGCAATGCAGGCAATGGTGTCAGACAGTGAGATTGGCTCAGAATAGGGCAAGGTTCAGAGTTACTGATCCTAGGGTAGCTTTGAGTTATAGCAGACTCAAAAGCCCATAACAAAATAACAACATAATGTTCCTTAACATGAAGTTCATGGCAAAGGGGTTATAATTCTGTAGTTATAATTCCATTTGGGACTTGGATTACTCTGTTTTTTAAAGAGGCTGTATAATTGTAGAACTTTGAGATATTTTAAAAAACACATTAAAACAAGTAAGCAAACAGAGATGAGGGAAAATAAGTGCCCCTGTACATGAAGATTCCTAAAGAAGTAAGAAACAAAGACTTTCCATCAGAGTGAGACTAGAAAAAAAAATAAAATAAAAAAACCCACAAAACTTTCCCTGGAGCCAGTGCCTTGAATTTAGATCTCTAACATCTTTATCTATAGGAATAAAGCCACCCACTTTCAATATTTCTGTTACAGCAGCACTAGATAACTAATACAGGAGCCCCTACCAGATGAGTACATGTTGGCCAAACAAGGGCAGAAGAGTGCATTCCTGGTATGCATTAACACTTGGTCTGTGGTTGTGGGGAGGTGGCTGTGGTTGGCAGGAGGGGCCTTCAAATAAGCTGAGAGTTATTCACAGGCCACTTCTTCCAGAGAGCTCTCTTGGGGCCCCTATACAGGAAACCCTCTTCACCGCCTTAGAACTTTAATTGCACCACATCTGTGGATTTCTCTGACATTTACTGCTTCCTGCTTTGCATTAGAGATATTTGTGCACATATTTTACTTTCATTACAGCACTACAGAAACCAGGGGCTATTTTATCCTGGTATTACACATGACATATTCAACTTACACATATATAAAATAGAAATATATTTTAACATTATACATATTTGCCTCTAAATATGCTCATATTTATATATTTATAGATGTGTATATATGTATATATTTATAATATAGATTTATAGATAGATGGGAAATATTCTCCCTTGTGAATAACTGCCTTTAGTACACAACACCACCACCAACATATAATATGTATAGATTTGGTTTTGTGTTTCACAAGCATAAGTCAGACTTTAAAGCATACTTCTGTGAAGCTACTTCACTTACAAACCAAGAAAGCTTTCTATATTTATACATTTTACACACACACACACTCACACACACTCATATGCATGCATCTATCTAATCTTTCTTCTGTGGAACAGCTGGTGGATTTTAACTGCATTCCTTTGGGTTGGCAGCACAATTCCTTACCAGTAACCCACAAGTGCTTCCTTCTAAAAAATATATTTTTTAAAATTTTTTACTGCGTATTCTTCCCATTTAATATTTTTCTCATTCATTCATTGCTGCACATTTTTCTCCCTGTCCACCCCTCTGCCCAGTTCATTTTTCTCTTTGAAAAGAAAAAAATCTTTCATTTTTGTTTACAGTCCTTCATCCCATCAGTGCACAGTCTACTTTACTATGCATTTCTTTTTCTGGACTCTTGTCATGAAAATAATACCTAATCATATATTCCTTTGAAACAGTTCTCTCCCTCATCTGTTTCAATGCAGTATACATTATTTATCCCCTCTTTTCTTAGGTTCCGCCCAAGCTTGATGTCAGTTCTCTTTTACAACAGTGGCACTATACTATACATACTATGCTATGCTTTTGTGTCTGAGATATTTCACTTTAGACATGGTTTATACATACATAACTAGACATATCACCAATATATTTCACATTGCTATTCTCAACTACAAATATGATCCTCTATGTTTGTGGGATTTGTATCAGTGACAAGAAAAAACTTGTCTCTTCTTAGCTCATGGAACATTAAATATTGTTAAGCATATGATGTCAATTTTTTCAACCATGAAAACTGGCTGATCAGTTTTGCTTCTATTGCCAATGATATGAGTTTTCCTAAAGTTAGTTACGGCTCTAGATTGTTGTTGTATACAATTGTATGAGAACCAACCCACAGCCGACCCTCTACCTGGTTTTCAGAGGTAGTTAATTGCATGGGAGAAGAATGCCCATTCAATTCCCGTGAAGCAACTGGTGGATTGGAACTCTGTGCCTTCAGGTTTGTAGTGCAGCATCTTGCCACTAGGCCACGAAGACAAAAGGAATTCTTTTCTATCACTGAAGTAGAACACTTCCGGCAGTAGCTAGGCCCTGAGAAGAACTAAGGTTCCCAGCAGAGATGAGAATTGGCTAGTCTTGAGGATACACACTTGGTCAAATCAAAGATACACCATCCGAAGAAGTGTTAGATACAGAAACTGGAGTCAGCTCTCACACTACTTGTATAGAGAGTGCATTTACCATCCTTGAGATCAGAAGGCCCTTCCATGTATTCAAAGCAGACTGATGTGCATTTAACCTTTATCTGTACTATTTAAAGATGGACAGATCTTCACAGTTCACAGAGAAGGAGAGAATTGTTACTCAGTGAAGATCACTTAGTGATTCTCTTTTAGAAAATTCAAGAATAATATTCTTTCCTTAAGAGAAGTTTTTATTTTTCATAAGCATAAGTAAGACTGCCTTTACTTAAAAACCAAGAACCAAAAGAGGATTTAACTATTTATTGACAATCAGAGGTTCAATGCAAAACAAACCAACCAAAACTAGTGTCTGGAACCTCTGGGCTTTACACATGAGAAGAATGTGGAATCACCTTTGCCCTCTCAAATCAGCTAATGCTTGTGCTCCCAAATTCTACCAGGCTTTTTTCACAGTCAGGGATTTAAAGTAAGACAAGAGACCCAGCCAAAACTAAGATATTTATTGTCAGTGAACAGTAATTGAAATGGATGAAGTGAAGGTAAAGTGGAATGAATGTTGTTAAGTGTCGTCAAGTTGCCCAGCTGAGTATGACTCATAATGATCCTATGAATAATATATCTGAAATCTATTGTATCCTGTGCCATATTCAAAACCTCTGATACCATTGGATTCATTGCTACATCACTGTGTCATCCACCTGGTTGAGAGTCTTCCTCTCTTTTGCTGTCCCTTCAATTTTTCAACTATGATGTCCATCTCCAAGAAACAGCTTTTCTTAGCAATATGCCCAAACTATGTGAGACAAAGCTTTATTTATCATCTTTGCCTCCAGGGAGCACTCTGGCTGCACCTTCTTCAAGATATATCTATTTGTTCTTTTGGTGGTTGATTCAGTACTCTTTCCTAACACCACAATTCAAAGGTGTCTACTCTTCTTCTGTCATCCTTAGTCCTTGTCCAGCTCTCACAGACGATGGTCTGATTCAGGCACACTTTAGTCCTCAAAATAACATCATCACTCCTTACTAACTTGAAGAAGTCCCTGACTGCTGACTTTCCCAGTTCGAGATATCTCATGATCTCCTGATCCTGTTATCAAATATACTGGTTATGGAGTAAATGGGTGATTAGACAGTTGTGTGTAATATAATTGTGTTCTGGAACAAAACGTGCATGAATGATTGATATATATACTTTGTAAACTTAATTATAATATATATTTAATAATATAAAATAGTCTGTATTTTAAAATGTAAATACATATTCTAAAAATTACATCATTTTTATAAAATATAATATTTTATTGTTACAAAGACTTACCATCTTATTTTAAGACAGATTTGTTTGTTCTTGAACGAGTTTTTCTTCTCTTTGGTGTATTCAGTATTTTTCATCTATATCCTAACTCAAGAGTATCAGTATGAATCTTACTTACTTAGTACAACAAGCTTACAGATAAGTTATATATATATAGTTGCCCCCCACTCCCCGGCCCAGGAAGCTTTGGTGATCTAATAGTAAGAATTCCATTGTCAACCCAAAAGCAGGTGGTTTGAATCCAACAAGCTGCTCTGCAGAAGATCTCCTATCCTGTGATTTACAGCTTCAGAAAACCCACTGGAGATTCTAACTTGGTGACACATCATAACCAGAACAACACAATTCTCACAGTGTAATAGTGCTCTTTCCACCTCCTCCCTGTGCTTCTTGTTTATGATCATCTTTATTTATCTTTTTCATCTTTGGAGCTTTGCCCTTGAGCAAATGTTGACTCTTTGATGCTGTTTAAGTTGTTCTAAGGAGTGAGTACTTGCCATGGCACCATGGCATCAATTCCAACTCATAGCAATGTTATGGAAAAAGATGAGACTCTTCCTCCCCTATGCTATCCATAGACATATATGTATATTTAGCTATTAATTACAAATTATAGAAATACTTTTATATAATAGCTAGCTACTATAATACCTACCTACCTACATATGTACATACATACATGCATAAATGAAAACTTTAGTCATGAAGATGAATTCAGTATTTTAAGGATGATTAAAGATCATAATCATGGAGATACCAACAGTCGGTATTAGAATAGTATGGCTAATGTTTTTCTGATTGAAATATATCCTCTATTTTTCTTCCACTATCTACAGAAATTTCCACTGTAATCGATTTCAGAGTAGTAAGAAGTGGTAGCTAAGCAAAATCTGATTTCAACCTCTACTTTGCCAAGCAAGGTGGCCTCTTCTCGAAACTTTCCTCTCTTCATAACAAGTCTAAAATATGTGAGATAAAGTCTCACCATCTCATTTCTAATGAGCATTTTGGCTACACTTATTCCAAGACACATTTGTTTGTTCTTTTTGAAGTCTTCCTCAATATCATAATTCGAAGGCATCATTTCTGGAGTGTTACTTATTAACTTATTAAGTACAACACACAGGCAAATTGTGGAACAGAAGCAATCTTGTGCTACAACAATGTCCCTCACTATGGCTAACTTTCACTGGCAATTTACTTGTGCAAGATACTTTCCTAAACACTTTGTCAATATTGTCTAAATTAATATACAGAACAATTAAATGGCTGATTTCTATAACTTGCCTAAATGTGGAGTCAGGTTGAAAAATGTTTTGGTCCACACTAAGGCTACATCTGTGGCACTCTGCTTCCCATTCCTGGGCCAGGTTTAAAAACACTTGTGCTTATAACCTTATAACTACATAGCATCTTCATTTATGAGTAGAGTCTGTCTAGTGCTGATTTCCTAAGATGAGGGAAGAGTGAATAAATTGTGTTCCTGGCGCTAATACTGTAATCATGGTCAAGTGAAGCAGCATTTGAGAAGTCAAAGTCTCTGAATGGATTTCAGGATGGTTGGGACATTAGGAGTGATTTCTTTAGAGTCTACTAATGACTAAACCCTGTTCTGCTCTGCTCTCCAGTGGAAATAATCACCATTTTCCACATTTAGTTATAATTTAGTCTTAAGACTGAGTTTTATGACAGACGTTCAAAAATACAAAGAATGCACAAGAAATGTTCCAAAGTGATAATGAGTACAGGGAACAGAACTTCAACAATGATAGTGGTGGGTTTTTTTTCTTAATATTCATTATATATAAAATAAAGAGGAGGGAAGCCTGCTATGTATTCTTGCCCAGAATCAAGGCCAGCTTGGATATCAAAGCACATAAAGCAGGACAAGCAATGAATGTTGCCTTGTGAGCTTGGCAGAAAAAAAGATTCAGATGAAAGTTTTTCTTTATTGTGAACTTGTGATCAGCAAAGAGGAGAAGGATAAAGGTATGAGATGTCAGTGTGCCTTACTGTTTAAAACCAGATGGCATTCAGGCAATTATGACTTGTGGCAGTCCCAGGTATGTTAGAGCAGAGCTGTTTCATACAAGATTCCCCAGAGCTAACTTTCAAAAGTAGGTTAATCGCCCTTTCTTCAATATGTCTCTGGGTCAACATAAAACACCAGTCTATTCTTCAGCAGTGGAACACTTAACTGTAGATGCAAGGCAACAACTCCAATTTTGTGTTGGTGCAATTTGAAATGGGCATTTTCCCCTTCATCATGAGAGTGGTTGTGTTTACACAACACCAAATCCTGTGGTGTCTTGAAAATAGTCTAAAAACTTCTATGATCACAGCAAACTCGTGCTGATTACCCTGAAGTATCTATTGAATGTATTTTTTTTTCATTCAGCAAATAAATGTATAGTGAAGTTGCCAGATTCCAACTATGTCCTGTGAAGTTCTGAAAGAGGCTTAGCAGAATTGATAATTCAAAAAAAGTGTGTCTATTTTAAGGGTGAAGCCAGTAATCAGTGTTTCGTTGTTATTGTTATTGTTTGATGTTGTTTCTGTTCCTCTTAAATGAAAGCCAACTATTTTAAATATCTGAAAGCATATATGCTACATTTTTGGGAATCCAATAAGCATTCATCTGAGGACTTGAAGTTTGTTGCTCCTTTTCAATGGTGTCCTCAACCTCTAGATATCTTTTCTATTATCTCTCCCTCCACAATTAGCCTCTTAAGGTGGGAAAAATAATCTCGCCTAATAAAACAGAACAACTCAAATTGCAAAAAGACGATTTCTCTCCATCATATATTCTGTAAGTACACTGAGGATCCATTATGAAGTTAGGCATCGGGGCTCAATAGGAGCACAGCTACATTCACATCATGTGGAAAGGGTGTCTGATCACAACGGTAAGGGACTTTAAGATAGAAAGTACCCATGCCTCTTATTTTCATCTAAAGCTTATTATAGAGTTCAGTGATGTGAAGAAATATATATGCTTCTGTTGTTGTCACATCAGTTATGATGCACAGCTATCTCAAGTACAATAGAATAAAGCACTTCTCTTCACTACACAATCCTCATGATCGTTGCTAAACTTGAACCTATTATTACAGCCACTGTGTCAATTTTATTGAGCATATTCCTCTTTCTCAGTAAGCTTCTACTTTACCAAACACTTACTATCTATATGTTGTTGTTGTGGTTGTTATGTGCCGTCGAGTCGCCTGTAACTCATAGCGACCCTATGTACAACAGCCCTAAACTCTGCTCTGTCCTGTGCCAATCGCACTGTCTCTGGCACTCCCATCCCAATTATCCCAGTCACTGAATCAATCCACCTCATAGAGGGCCTTCCTCTCCTGCGTCGTCCCTTCACCCGCCCAAGCATGATGTCCTTCTCCAAGGACCAATCTCTCCTAACAACATGTCCAAAGTATGTTAGACGGAGCCTCAGAATCCTTGCCTCCAAGGAGCCATCCGGTTTAACCCTTTCCAGGACAAATCTGTTTGTTTTCCTAGCAGTCCACGGTATTCTCAATACTCTTCCCCAGCACCATAGCTCAAAGGCATCAATTCTCCTTCTATCCTCCTTGGTCATTGTCCAACTCTCTGATGCATAACAAGGGATTGCGAAGACCATGGCCTGTATCAGACGCACCTTAGTCTCCAGAGAGACACCATTGCTCTTCAGTACTTTGCAGAGGTCCCTAACAGCAGACTTTCCCATGGCAATGTGCCTTTTAATTTCCTGGCTCCTGGTGCCAAGACTGTTGACTATGGAGCCAAGCAAACTAAAGCTGTGTACAATCTCAATCCTTCACCATCCATCCTGATGCTGCCAATTGGTCCAGTGGTGAGAATCTTTGTCTTCTTGACATTGAGCCTCAATCCATATTGTAGGCTACAGTCCTTGACGCTCTGCAGCAGGCGCTTCAGGTCCTCTTTAGTTTCAGCAAGCAGGGTTGTGGCATCCACATAACGCAGGTTGTTGATAAATCATCCATAAATCTTGACCCCACATTTCTCCTCATAGAGCCCAGCCTCCCAGATAATCTGTTCTGCATATAGGTTGAAAAGGTATGGAGATACGATGCATCCCTGGCGTACGCTCTTCCCAATTTTGAACCATGCAGTGTTCCCTTGCTCTGTTCTGACAACTGCCTCCTGGTCCAAGTATAATTTTCGCATTAGAACGATCAAGTGTCCTGGGATTCCCATTCTTCTCAGAGTCAACCATTGTTTGTTATGATCTACACAGTCAAATGCCTTTGCATAGTCAATGAAACACAGATAGACATTATTATATAAGTTAATTAATACTATATAGTATTAATTCTTACTATCCTCAACTCTCAAGAATATTCTGCCTGCACTATTTTCCAATCAGATTTGTTCTTTATTCTTGTAGTCTGAAGTATATTAAATATTCAATATCAATGTCATATTTCAACAGCATGAGTTCTCCATCCCTCCTTACTCATTGTCTCATTTTCCTGTATATATAAGGTAATCGATGATATCATAGCTCGGGTAAGTCACATTTGATTCCTCAAAGAGACACCTTTATTGTTTAGCACTTTGGAAAAATCATTTGTAGTGTGGATTTATCCTATGAATTCCATTGTTTAGTTTGACTCTTGTTTCATGGACATTGATTGTGGATCCAAGAAAATTACATTCGTGACTAATTTAATATTTTCTTTGTTTGTCATAAGGTTCCTTATCAGTACAAATGTAAGGATTTCTATTTTCTATACTGAATGCTGTAGTCTTTGATCTATATCAGTAAGCACTTCAAGTCCTCTTCTCTTTAAACATATAAACACACACACACACACACACACACACACACACATTTATATAGACAGAGTCCTTGGGTTATAACATTATGACTTATATCCACTTTGTAGTTGTAAACCAAAAACCTCCATGAAAAGTTTTGTACATACAAAGGTTTGTAATAACAAATAAATGATACTTTGCCATGTATGTGAAGACATTATAATTATCATATCTATTAGCTATTTTTAATATTTTGATGCATATAAAAGTACAGACTATACTATATACAAAAAAACGCCATTTGACTGATATTAAATAAAAATTACATCTTAAATTTTCATCTTATACACAAATTTGACTTAAAGACAGAATTAGGAACAAAGTTCATTGATAATCCAGAGACAATTTGGATATATGACCACCAGTGTGCTCCATAAAAATTTCATTGGATATATGTCAACTCTCTTACTTAGGGTGCATCATCATGAAAGTTCATTTACTAGAAAAGAACTTCAAGTAGGATTTTTGTTGTTGTTATATACTGTCGCGTCACCTGTGACTCATAGTGACCTTATGTTTAACAGCCCTAAACCCTGCTCTATGCTATGCCAATCTCACTGTCTCCAACATACCTACCCCCATTACCCTAGTCACTGAAGCAATCCACCTCATATAAGGTCTTCCACTCCTGCACTGTACCTCCATCCTCCCGAGCATGATGTCCCTCCCCAAAGACTGATCCATCATTGCAACATGTCCAAAAAATGTCAGACAAAGCTTCAGAATCCTTGCCTCCAAGGAGCAGCCTGGTTTAACCCTCACTAGGATGAATCTGTTTGTTCTCCTAGCAGTCCATATTCAATAACCTTCTCCAACACCACAGATCAAAGGCATCAATTCTCCTTCTATGTTTCCCAGTCATTGTCCAGCTCTCTGATGCATAGCAAGTGATTGTAAAGACCATGACCTATATCTGGCACACCTTAGTTTCCAGAGTGACATCATTGTTCTTCAGTACTTTGGAGAGGTTTCTAATAGTAGACTTTTCCATGGCAATACGTCTTTTAATTTCCTGGCTGCAGGTGCCAAGACTGTTGATTGTGGAGCCAAGCAAACTAAAGCTGTTAACAATTTCAATCTCTTCATCATCTATCATGATGCTGCCAATCGGCCTGGCCCAGTGGTGAGAATCTTTGTTTTCTTGATATTGAGCCTCAATCCATATTGAAGTCTGTAATCCTTAACCTTCTGCAGCAAGTGCTTCAGGTCCTCCTTAGTGTTAGCAAGCAAGGTTGTGTCATCTGCATAACACAGATTGTTGATGAATCTTCTTCCAATACTGATCCCACATTTGTCCTCATACAGCCCAGCCTCCCAGATAATCTGTTCTGCATATAGATTGAAAATGTATGGAGATAGGACATGTCCATGGCATACACCTTTCTAAATTTTTTTGTTATTATTTACTTTAATAAAAATTTGCAGAGACTTTGGATTTCCATTCAGTCATTGTTGCACTTTTCTCCATACCTACCCCTCCCTCCCAGTACACTCTTCTCTTTGAAAAATAAAAGAAAAATTCTTTCATTGTTTTACAAACCCTCCCCCAGTCTACTCCACTATGCAGCCTTCGTTCTGGACACCTGTCATGACAATAATACCTAATCACATATCCCTTTTAAACATTTTTTCCCTCATTTGTTTCAATAAAGTATTCATTATTTATTCCATCTTTCTAAGTTTCCTCCCAACCCCAATGTTAGTCCTGTTTTACAACAGTGGCTCTAAGCAGTATTTTTCCCTGTGTGACTGAGATATTTCATTCAGCATAACGTCCTCCAGGGTCACCCATGTTGAATAATATTGCATGAGCTTCTTGTTTTTCAATGCAATGTAGTATTCCGTTATGTGTATAAACAAGAGCTTCTCTATCCATTTGATTGTTGATGGGCACTTAGGGTGTTTCCAATTCCTTGCTATCGGGAACAAAGCTGCAATAAACATGGATGTGCATATATCTGCTTGGGTGGCAGTTATGGTCTCTTTGGGGTATATTCCCAGTAGTGGAATTTCTGGGTCAAGTGGTATCTCTATTTGCAACTTTTTGAGAAAGTGCCACACCACTTTCCACAGTGGTTGCACCATTTTACATTTCAATCGACAGTGAATAAGGGTTCCAGTTTCTCCACAATCTTGCCAGCATTTTTTGCTTGCTTTCCTGTTAAATTTTGCTATTATTACTGGAGTGAGGTGATATCTCATAGTTGTTTTGATTTGCACCTCTCTAGCTAGGAATTTTGAATGGCAATACTACCAAAGGCAATTTACATGTTCAAAGCAATCCCAATACAAATACCAATCCCATTCTTCAATGAGATGGAAAAGGCAATCTCCAGTTTCATTTGGAATGGAAAGAAGCCCTGAATAAGCAAAGCACTCCTTAAAAATGAAAAAAGGTAGGAGGCATCTCACTCCCTGATTTCAAATCCTACTACACTGCCATGGTGGTCCAGACAGTATGGTACTGGTACAATGACACATAGATTAATGGAATAGAATTGGGAACCCAGAAATCAGTCTGTTTACCTATGGTCAACTGATTTTTGACAAGGAGATGAAATCTATTAAGTGGGGAAATGATCACATTTTTAATAAATGATGTTGGCAAAATTGGAAAAATATCTACACTCCATACACAGAAACCAACACTAGGTGGACCATGGACCTAGGACTAAAACGAAGGACTATAAAAGTCATTAAAGAAAAGCTTGAAGAACTCTAGAAGTCCTAATCCAAAACATAAGGAGTCCTCCAAGTATCCTCAAATAATCTACAACCAGGAGAAGAGAAAATAGAATCAAATCCCTATGGACATCTAAAAAACTCTCCAACAGGGTAAAAGGGAAGCCACAAACTGGAAAAAAAGTATTTGGTAATGATATGTCAGATAAGGGGCTTATATCTAGAATTTATAAAATACCCGAGCACCACAACAAGATAATGGTAAACAATCCAATTGAAAAATGGGCACAGAATATGAACAGACACTTCACTAAAGAAGACATTCTGATGGCCAACCCTTCTCAATTTTGAACCATGCAGTGTTTCCTTGCTCTGTTCTGATGACTGCCTCTTGGTCCAAGAATAGGTTTCTCATAAACACGACCAAGTGTTCTGGGATTCCCATTCTTCTCAGAGTCAGCCATAGTTTGTTATGATCCACGCAGTCAAACATCTTTGCATAATCAATGAAACACAGATAGACATTCAAGTAGAGAGACGATAAAAATGAAGAAAATTTTTGATGTGATGAATTGACCCATTGATTATGTTTGTTCATTGCTGTCAAGTCAGAACTGACTCAGAGCTGACCCTCCAGTGGGTTTTCAGAGGCAGTAATTGCAGGGAAGGAAATTGCCCATCTTTTTCCTTTGGAGCAGCTGATGGATTCAAATTGCCTTCCTTTACTCTGGCAGTACAACTTCACACCCACCGAGCCACCTAAAAAATACTTAAACTTAGTGCTGTCAAGCTGGAACCAACTCAGAGTTGATCCTCAGGTGAGTTTTTGGAGGCTATAATTCTCATGGCAGGAGCTTGGCACACTTTTTTCCCTCATACCTACATTAGAATTGAACTACCAGTGAGGTACTGCCTTTGGATTGTTATTCTTGTTGATATATGCCAACTGAGTTGACTTGAGAACCAAAGGCATCTTATGAACAGCAGAGTTCAACCTGATCTTAACCTATGCTCTTTTTACCATCTCTGATACACTTAAGCTCATTGTTACAATCACTGTGTCAATCCATTTTGTGCGTCTTCCTCTCTTATGCTGACCCTCATCCTTTCCCAGCATGATGCCCTTCTCTTAGGACTGGCCTCTCTTGTTCAGGTCACTATGAATTAGAACTACCTGGGCAACAAGGATGGGGTTTGCAGTGGTAATTGAGTACCATGTAATTTCTATTCATTCCCATTGCATGCGCTAGTACGTGATAAGGTAGTGCAATTATAACCCCACAAGTCAAAATACTAATGCTGGAAAAGAAGTTTCCCAGAATGCTCCCCCAGTTAGTACTGCAAATGACATACTTTCCAGTCTTTTCTTGTGATTTTTTCCAGATGCAGTCATGCTTTTGACCACAATGTCCACTTGTAATCTTTGACTTTTCTTTGCGTTTAGTCTTTAGGGGAACAAAATCACACTAGGAAGCACATGTGGCCACTTTAGTCAATTTTGTTTGCAAGGGTCCCACCCTGCCCCATTCACGTCTCTCCCCTCCTCCTCCACCGTATTCTCTCCGCTTTGCCGTCTAGTGTCTTTTTCAGTTGTCCACACTGCTTCCTAGGAAGCAAAATCCGGGTCCTTGAGCCTTACTGGAAACAGGCTGAGTGCTGACTGGATCTGACCTAGGAGTGGGTGGAAAGGAATGAAGGGTCAAAGTAACTTTTGACCCTTTGTTCCACAGATTTACTTCATAGCTGAGCAGTCAAATTTTTATTTAAACATTTTTTTCCTAGACCCTAGATCAGTTCCTTACCTTGGAGCACGTTCACTTTGCTGATCTCATACATTTTTATTTTATTTGATACTTGATGTTATGCTTGGATTATAGAACTTCCATTCAGTAAAGATTCTGAAACAAATTGTTCTTTTGTATGATGGCCAACTTGCTAAGACTGAAAACATATTGGGAGGGGAAAGCCAGATAAAAATTAAGTGAAGGAAAAATTAGAGGCCTGCTAATAAAATAAGGTTTTTCTTGACACTTTTAGTCAATGCAAAAATGATTGTGGGAATATAAAAGGTTTTTTATGGTCAATTATTCTTGTCTTAGTAAGTATCTATAATCATAACCACCTCAGAATAGGTAATAATCATCTTCAGAGAGAAGTGAGTCATCCCTCCAGAACCATAAGAAAGTACAACGTTATCACATGCGTGCATAAAATATATTAATATTAAAATGTGCTTGCTTTAAGGTCAAACAGGTAGACTTTTTTTCTTTTCTTTTCTACCCAGGAGTAGGAAAAATACGCGCGCGTGCGCGCGCGCGCGCGCACACACACACACACACACACACACACACACACACACACATATTCTTTTTTACGTTATTGGGCTGCTGACATCCAATTGATCTGCATTATTCTTAGCTGGCAAGAGCCTATATACCTAAATGTCTCAGATAATTGGTATTACAGTATTACGGGGAAAGCTTCTGTGAAGCCTATAGCAATATTAAAAAGGTAGAAAGTGTAAAATAAAGGAGATTAAGATGACACCAAAAAGGTTTGAATGAGGTGTCATTTTGCATTTACAAAGACAACTGGGAAAGTTAAGACAGAAGAAAAAAAATGCCCCTTCCTCGCCAGTTGCCCTTAAAGGTTTACAAATGATCTGTTAACAGAAATGAGTTTCTCTTGGGCTTCAGACATCATTTATTTTGCTGGAAAAGAGACAAAAAAGGAGATGGAAAAGACTGGCAAATTATGCTGACTTGTAGGCAAAATGCTTCCCAGCAGTAACGTGATGAAAATGTAGCAAAGGTGTCAGCCAGATGTTGACATGTTAATATTTTTCATGAGGTCCTTCCCTGAGGAATGAGTACAAAGAACATTTTGGGTGTTCTTTAGGATGTGAATTGAAATGTATTGTGAGTTTAGATGCCTTCCTGGGAAATCATAATCTTGCATTTGATGATGAAGAAGAACAGGAAGTGTGTCCTAAATAGGAGGCTTGAACCTTGATTCCCTGGCTGCCTCCCAGAAGTCTTGCACTACGAATGGGCTCATCTGATCTCTCGTAGTCAATTTCATTCTGGAAAGTAGCCAGTGGGCCTGGTTCATGACCCGGTGATGTCATTATAATTCATTCTTTCTCACCACAAAGACTTTGAAACTTTGCAATTTACAATGGGTCTTTTTAATAAAGAAGAGTGTCATGTACAGAATTTTCAAGTGTTTCTAGTAATTTATCTTTCTCCTTCCCTTTTGTAGCCTCAAAATGGCCTATATTATCTGTATGAGCACTGTATTGTTACAACCATTCAAAAAGGTTATGTCTTTGTTATACTCCATGCTGTGCTTTATAGGCTAATTCCAGCTAATACAGCTGACTCCAGGAGAGTGCATTTTCCAAACAAAATTGTACCTTTTGCATAAATATAAATAAGGCACCCAACATGCTACATTTTTTATGAACTTTAAAGAGTATGGCATGTTCACAATTGCTTGCTATGCATCAAAGAGGCTAGACATGACCAAGAATGACAGATGAAGAATTGACACCTTTGAGTTGTGGTGCTAGCGAAGAGTATTGAACATACTACACACTACCAAGAGAATAAACAGGTTTATCTTGGAGAGAATGAAATCAGTCTATTGCTTACAGGCAAGAATTTTGAGACTCCATTTCACATACTTTGGGCATGTAGCGAGGAGGAACCAGTCTTCAGAGAAGGATATCGTGCTTGGAAAGGTTCAGGGACAGCACAGGAGAGGAAGATGGATTGACACAATAACTGTGGTAATAAGGGTAGGTGTGTCAGAGACAGTGAGATTGGCCCAGAATGTAGCAGGGTTCAGAGTTATTGTGTATAAGATCCTTATGAGTTATAGAAAAAAAAAAAAGATCCTTATGAGTCATAGTTGACTCGATGGCATATAAAAACAACAGCATACTGTATGATTTAACTTATATTTTTCTTGAGCTTTCATCTAGTAATTTCAAACAGAAAGGATGCAATTTTTGGCACAGGCAGAGATTAGCACCATTTGTAGGCCACTGGAAAGAGTACCCCAGGCATTACAAATTTTGGGGAAAAACATTATTGACATACATAAATCATTGAAAAAGAAGGACCATGTCATCTATTTGTACTCCCAACACCTTTCCTGGGCTGTAAGAAAATATTTACCAATGAAGAAAATGAAGAAACTGAACTCAAGTTTGGGGGTTAGGGCTTCCTTGCAGAAGCTTATCTCCTTGCACTTAGTTAATTCTCTTTGCTGAAAGAAACTTTCTTGAGATGACTTATATCTATCATGGGTCTGTACAATCCTCTTTGTGCAACAGGGAGAAATGATCAATGCATTATGGCTTACACTGTAATTTAACTTGCTTCGTCTGATGGGAGATGAAGAATAAATAGAGGCTTTACTCTGAATCTTCTTATCATCTTATCCTGTCCTAGAGTGTTTGTGAAGAGGGAGGCCTTTCCTGCATACACCCTTAGTTTAGGGACAATTCTAAGAAGAAGAAATTGCCTTATCATGTGTCAAATTTGGTGACCCAATAAATCTGTCTCTCGACAGCTCTTGCCTTTAGAAGTAGATGGTATACCAGCTTTCCTCAAGTAATACCACTGCCACCTGTACAAGCTCATTAACAAAAACAATATGATCTTATATGATATGCTTAGGAGGGGGGGAAACACTATACCTTTACCTCTCCTGTCCTAAATCATGGACTTTAAATCTTTATTGCCATTATCACTGTTACTAGATCTCCCATGTTAGTTATTCTGTAAGTAATAATTATCTTCATTTCAGTCTTTGTCAGAACGAGGGTATGAATGATAAGAAGGGGGTTGGACAAGTACAAGTTTTTAGAGTAGAGTGGAGATGGGAATCACTTGGTGAGTAAAACTATGTAAAAAAATCAACATAGGGAAAAGAGGTAAATAATGAATAGACCATCAAGTCCTGTGTTCTGATGCTTCCAACAGAAGGGGATGGATCCAATGTGTTACAGAAGTGTAATCCTCAGTAATTTTCAAAGTTGTGGAACTGTTTGAAAGTATATAATCAGATTTTTCTTCTAAGAAACATCTGGGTAGGTTTAAACCACCAACCTTCTGATTAGTTGTCTAGAGCTTAATTACTTGTGCCATTTAAGGATCACTTGGGAGAAAAGAGTAGGATAAACAAAATATCATAGCAAGAGAGGAGAAAAAAATTAACAGAACAGAATGAGAAAGAAAGAAATGAGTAGTGCAAAATGTGAAGGAATTGGGACCAACAATCAGCTCAGGACATGGGGAAATTAAGGAAAAGTGAATGCAGAGGGCACTGATCTCTTCAGGAGAAGTTTCACTGTTGTCACAGAAATTGAACCACAGCAGATAGCCTGTCAATCTCCAGTTCTTCAATGTCAGGCAGTTCACAATCTTTCTGAAGACTTTGAGGAGTGGAAAATTATTTGGAGTGAGAACTATTTGTGAATCTGATCAAAGGAAACACACTCTTACTGTCCTCAGAAAGCACATCCTGGATGGAGTATGACCTCCAGATTGCCATAGTTACATGATTTGTTAGCAGGCACAACCAAGAAGGAAAGAGCTATCGAGGTCATAATTCCAAAATGCTAGAGAGACTTACAAAGAAACAAGAAGTGACAAAAAAGATATAGTAATAGGGATCATGGTAATAACTATTTAGCTCATTGCTGCAGACTCATAACCAACCCATAACTGACTCTCGAGCAGGTTTTTAAAGACTGAATCACATGAGAGAAGACTGCCCATCTTTCTCCCTTAGGGTGACTATAAATTCTGACCACTGGACTTTGTTTTGGAAGCACAACTCCTTACCCACTATGCCATGAGAGCCCCCTATAAGGGTTATAATAAGAAGAAACACGTTACAACAATGGCACAAATAACAGGAGCTCATTCTATTTTCTATGTCTTTATTATAGGCATGTATGTTCTCAGCATCTTAAAATAAGTCTAGTTTTCACAAACTCCGTCAAGATAAATGTTATTATTCCAATTTTACAACTAAGAGTACTAAAGCTTATGAACACAACATGCACAAATTGTGTTCTAATTTTTTTCACTTAGCAATTACCAACATTACACATGCGTATATGCTTCAATAACTCAATTTTTATATATTAAAGAAACGAGTGCATAATAGATATAGCCAAAGTGAGAAAGAAAAAGAGTTAAGTGAATGTAGATGACATTGAAAATGTAATTGGAAGTCAACCCAGTGAGTAATTTTTTTTTTATTTTATTCAAAGATCAATGGAAAACTGAAACATGCTGCCATTAATTCCAACTCATAGTGATTCTACAGGACAGAGTAGAATTTACCTACAGACTTTCTAAGGCTGTATCATTTATAAAAATATATTTCCATTTCTTTCCATTAAAAAGCAAGCAATGAGTTCAAGCTATCAATTCTCAACCTCTGTACCATGAGGGTTCAAGTTCCTAAGCAGGGAAGTAATTTATGAATTTATGAAAGTTGATTGATTGACAGAGAGGAGCGATTTCAGGAAGGATGTCAATGAGAAGCTTATGGCAATAGTTCAGTCAAAAACATGATGTGAACCACACAGAAATAAACATGGTGCCTAGGAAATGAAACAAATGTGAGCGCAGTGGTTATTTGTATAAACATACTTAGAGTCTGTATCTACTTTGCATGTAGGGAATTTTGGTAGCCTTGTAGTAAATAGTCGTGTTGTCAAACTAAAAGCATAGGATTAGAATGTACTAGCTGCTATGAGGGAGAAAGATGAACAATCTCCTCTTATACAATTCACAGCTTCTGAAAACTCCCTGGATGGTCAGCTCTGGACAGAGTTCTGAATAAATACCACTGAAAACGAAGGATGTAGGTTTTGTTTGGTTGGTTGTTTTTGTTGTAGTGTTGTTTGGTTATTTTTTTTTTAATTAAAACGTTTACGGTTTCTAGTGAGTTGGGGTTTTTAAGCTATTTCTAGTCTGCATGTTGTGCAGATAACTGTCTGGTGATTTGAGTCTATTAATGACTCCAACAGAAGCAGACCGGAAATCTCTTCCTTTATAATTTACAAGCTCTCAAAAACCTGCTAGAGGGTCAACTCTGAGTTGGTTCCAACTCCATAACAATGAGTTTAGTTGAGTCCTAAACTAAAAAGTTATATTATTTCATAACATTAAATCAATCTATATTCTGAGAAAATAATCTGAGAAGATAGGCTTTATAGAAAATCACAGGGTGTTGGGATTGGAGGGAGACTCATTAACAACCTGTGCTCTACAAATGAAAACAATTTTAAACAGTTACTGTAAGAAGAGTGGTGCTCTGGGTGGCTTAGTGGTGAGAAGTCTCATTGCCAATTTAAAGACTTGAATATCAACTTTCAAAGGAGTGAGGACAGAATGGGGATGAACACTCTGATCTTCAATAACTTCAAAAGAAGGAATTAGCAACATCCGTAATAAAAGATCCTATTCCCTTTCAGTGAGATATCTCCTCCCTAAACTCCTACACTTAGTTCAATTAATTTTAACAACAACCCACAGGGCTCTCATCACTCTCTTACTGGGTCCAATTTCCCTTGCCATGGCACCGATCTCACAGAACCATACTCACAGTTATAGAGAGTGTTAGGGAAGTGAACAGGTTACAGTTCATGTTGCCATCAGGATATAATTCCTCAATCAGGACAGCTTCTCAGTCATTTTCATAGGTTCTTTAGCCTTTAAGCTTGTGGTTTTAGAGGTGTTACAAAACTGGTTTAGACCTGCTAACTTTGGTGTCTCCTACTAATCTTCCCATTATCTCGGGCCCCTGAATAGATTCTTTGAGGGGACAGTTTCAAGTCAATTCTTTTCCATGTTGGTCTTTGAATCTTCACTGCAGCTGCTGGTGCTCTCATTCTGACTGGGTCAGAAATCTCTGGCACAAAGACCTTGGAAATGTACTGCATCCACTGCTTCTTCCTTGTTGGTAGTGAGATTCTCATAAGCTATTGCTAAATCTGCTCAATTTAAACCTAATGAGATGGGGAAACTGATCAGTAACAGCAAAAGTCATTTGTACACACCCTATTTCATGTTTTCACCCAGCAGTTTGGTGAAAATCAAAGCCAATGACTAGGAAAGCCATTTTAAACAATAATCCCATGAACTACACCGTTACCAAAAAGGACAAAAGTTTTGCAATTTGGATTACCCCTCAATACATAGAAAACAAAACCCCTCAGCAGTGTTAAGGTAAATGGAGGAAAGATTAAAATTGTCAAATATTTAATTTTAATTTATCAACACTCACGAAAGTAGTAGTAAAAAAATATCAAAGGGCATATTGAATTGGGAAAATCTACTGCAAAGTACCTCTTTACAAAGACGTCACTGTGCGACCTAGGATGAGGGTTACCTGTATCATGAAAAGTGAAAAAGAAGATGAGGACATCTATGAGTCATTACAACCAAAGCCACTGAATCCAAGATAAATCAGGAGGAAATTGAAGCGAGAGTTGGTGACAAAGATAGTAAAGAGGTGAAAGCAAGAGTTGGGGGTTGGTGAACAATGTTAATTGGAAAAACGAGATTTTTTAATTTGAGATTTAACAGGTAGAGAAATAACTTCTGTTGAGAATATAAAAGTGACATTGCATGATTCTGGCTTAAAGAAGGAAAAGATAACAGGAAATTAGGAGATTAAAGAATTAGGAGTCTGAAATTATTGAATCATTTTCTTGAATATAAAAGTTTCAACAAACAAAACTAGCAATAATGAAGTGTTTGCTTTCTGTCTGGTAAAATTCCAAGATGGTTAGTTGTACTTTTGACTCATTGAGTATAAACAAATTCTAAGAACTGCCATAGTATTATCATCCATGGTTAGGACAAATAAAGTTTAAATAACTTTCAGATGGTACTATTACTAATAATGGCAGAACTATGACTCAAATCCAGCCTCCAGGACCTAGTTTTACTTTCATCAGATGATGCTTTCGAAAATGATAATGAAAAGGAAACTTTGAGACAAGTTCTAAAGTCATCAGTGAAATAAAGGGCAAGATAAAGACATTTGTAGATAAAAGGAGAGATGAATAGTTATTGGAATTTTTAAAAATAAGATTATGAAATAAAAAAGGAAATAAAAGGAGTCAAGGGTAACAGCCAACCCTCTACTTTGGGGAGCTATAGAAGGAGTGTACACATGGTCAAATATCTTTCTACAAATACTCAGTAGTTTGATATGGGTTACAGAGTATCAGCACTTTTTACCCCCAAACTACTTAGATTGTGTAACAATAACAACAACAGGTACCTTAGATTTAAAACATTGAGTAAAGGTAGGATTTTCTTGTTGTCAGGTGGTATATAGTAGACTAAAACTTATAGTAACCTTAATTCACAAAAGAATCAAACCCTGTCCACTCCTACGCCATTCTCACAATGTCTGCTGTGCTCCAACATGTTTTGCAGGTGTGGTGTCAGTCCACCGTATTTAGTGTCTTCTTCTTTTTTACGGTTCTCTACCTTTCCAAGTATGACCTCCTTCTCCATTGACTGGCTGGCTGGCCTCTTCTGATTACATGCTCAAAAGTTAATGTGAGATGAAGTCTCACCATTCGTATTCTAAAGAACACTCTGAACACCAAGACAAATTTGTTTATTCTTTTTGCAATCCATACAATAGACAAGAGTATAAATATTCTCCAATTCTGCAATTAAATACTACAATTCAAAAGCATCAATTCTTTAGTAGTCTTCTTTTTTCTTCCTATTTGCAAATGCATGCAAAGTAATAGAAAATTATATGGCTTAGATCAAACAAACCTTTGTTAAAATGGCCTTCTTGCCTTTTTAGCACTCTAAAGAGGACTTTGACAGCATATTTGCCTAATGCAACATGCATGATGGAAATACAGAGAAATGTAATAATTTCTGAGAAGTTTATACTGGAGGAGAATTAACTCTACTTAGAACGAGAATTTTAGTGTTTGCTAGGAAAAGAAAATCAGCCACTGATGTTAATTCCAGTGAACATATAGTTGTTAGGTACTGTAAATTCAACTCTCATTCATAAAAACCCTGAATACAAGAGTAATAAACCCTGCCTGATCCTGTACTTTCTTTACAATCTGCTGTGCTTAAGCCTATTGTTAAAGTCACAGGGCCAGTCTATCTTGTTGAAGTTTTTTTCCCCTTTTTCACTGACTCTTATTATGATGCATATTGTATGTAGCTAC